>NC_138154.1:5804280-6009280 GCF_964199315.1 Orbicella franksi | reverse complement strand
CTGCATTTCTAGTATTTAGTAGGATGCTGCACGCAGTGCATAACGGCGGAATAATGGCATCAGCTCTTTGAGAACTTGATAGGTTGTCCGGTACCGCTATAGCGGATAAAGTATCTAACACATCAGGTGCTCTTTCCTGCCATTCTGTCAGTGACTTTGCCCAGCTAAATGAAACAAGTTGCTGGTAACACTTCGAGCCAACTCTTAAAACAGACGGATCCTCTTTCCTCTTACATAAACTTTTACTCTGCTCCTGCAGCTCTTTTAAGTGAAGGAACTTCAAGGCGTTTTTCAGCGAGGGAATACTCAAAATCATTGTTGCAAAGTCTTGCGGAAGAAATGTTGTAGAACATGCTCTTGAAATTTTCTGCAAATCACTGTTTTTGAGCGGGACATCTATGCCTTCCTTTAACTGTGGAAATATATCGATGAATGAATCCTTAGTTTTAAAATTACCAAAATTAGAAAACGGAAGGGGAAAAAAAGTCGATCTTTGCCTTGTTTTGGCAGTTAACATGATACATTGAGACTTGAAGTTTTGCCTTGTTTATTTCAATTTATAAAGTAAATCAAAACACACTCACGCACTCACCTTCGGATTTCTAACGCCAACATTGGTTAATAAGTGTGATTCTTCACTGGAAGACCCACCGCCTTCCAAGGATTTTTTTTCCACCGTAGGATCAGGAAGAATTTGCCGGTAACGCGACACGAGTTTACGAGCTACTGGATTACACTTGCTCCCACCATCGTCACTCACGGCACTTGGCATTCTCTTTGCGGAAGGACTGTTGGATTCAGCTTCACAACTTCTTCCCCTTTTTAAATGGCTCAATTTTTCTTCTTGAGCTTCCCTTGAAGTAACACATAAATGTTTGAAACCAATTGCTGACTCTAACTTAATTTTACAAGGCAGACAGATCTTCGGGTACGGATCGTCAGCGTTTAAAGTGATTCTTGTTAAATTCTCGAAATTCAAACGCGTCTTTTCAGCTTCTCGGCTGCTGCCAAACAACAAGAGAGGATGGTTTTGGTCATGAATGATACCATTGCAGGCGATGCACTGATTACGGGGAAACTGATAAGTTTTCTTCGGCGTGGCCACCATATTTCGCGAGGTTTTATTTTCATTTTTTGGAAAAGCACGCCAAAGGGGGCTGACCTGCGGCATGTGGGCCGGAAGTAAAATGGAATGCGTAGTGCTTTGTAATTTCCATTTCTGCTGCGCATTCATTTTTTTGTCAGCCAATGAAAAAATTCGAATTTTTGGGTGCATCCAGAGCTACTCATCAACAACATTTTAAGACGAGTAGCACTGGGGACGAGAATGAATATTGATGTGACAGACGGACTCACCAATGGTGCAGAGTGTGTCATAGAAAACATAGACTACAGAGTTGAAAGTTCCACCAGACCAAGTATTATTTGGGTCTCCTTTCCACATCCTGTCATAGGCAGAAACCAGCACAGAGAAAATGCACATTTGTACAAGGCAACCATAGATAGAAATTGGACCCCAGTATTGGAAGTAACAAAACAATTTTGAGTCAATAAAAAAAGCCAAGTCCAAATTCTCCGGCACCAATTTCTGCATAGACCCACTGCTGCTAAGAGTATTCACCATTGCCATGGCGGCACATTAAATGAGACAGTTGTTTATTTTCCAGCATCCACAAGAGAGCACACTCATTACCACAGGTATCCCAACCTGTGATTTTCAGCAAAAACATGAATATCCCATAATTCACAAAGTAGAGCCGACTGTGTTGGGCACCCCTTCTGGTATTGATAGGTGGGTACTAAGGAATATCTGTGCCAAGTTTGTTGCTTTTGTCACTTCTGTCACGATCTGGTCAATATTGCAGCCTAAGAGACCTGACTATAGGGGGAGTGTCACAAACAGTTGCATAACAATTGTTATGTAACATTTAGTCCCAAAGTTTTGGTTTTGTTTGTACAGATCATACTTGATTTCAACTTGATTTTCCAGTTTTTATATTATGATCAAATTAGTTGTATATTTTATGACACATGTCTTTTTTTAGGGCTCGGATATGTTTTTGAGAGATCAATAAAAGAATTCAAAGTTACGACTGTAGTTACAAGTTCATAACAGAAAGTATATAACAATGCCTGTTAAGGTGGTACCAGAGGCTAATTTGGCTGATTTTGGGCATTCTTTTGAGGGCTGTATCAGAAACAACATTAACAAGAGTGAAGTTGTTTCCACATGACTTCTCAGTTCTTTCAACTAGAGTAGTGGTAAAAGGGAGAGACCCAGCACAAACACTACAATTTAAATGTAACTGTGCCAAATTTTACTATTAATTCAGTGAACTAATGTAATTACTACGAAATAAAAGAAACAGAAACCAGTTAAAACCAATTGTGTTAGAACTGATTTAAATTATATTTAGAAACAATTTTACTATGATAGTTATAATGTGTGATAAACTAAAAAAGCAACTAAGATTGCAGGTCTTTCATTTAAGGTAGTTGCACTGGGTAATTTTAAGTATTTTGGAATCTACTTTAAAATTGGATACTATCTTAGAATTTCAGCCAATAAATTTGAATATTTGTCAGTGACTAGAATTGGTACTTGACTCTTTTATGCCAATATAGATGTGGCCTTATACCTTTTAATTATTAACTTATTGCCTTGCCCCCTGGGGCCTATAAATTTAAAAAAATCTAATTTTTTGTGGACGTGAGATAAAAATACTTTCTTTTTTTTTGAGAATCCCACAAACATTAACACTCTGAATAATCACTAGCTTGCAAAACACAAAAGAGGCGATATTTAAAAACTTATCGTTAAATTTCCAATTTTTGCCCAAAATTGACAGTAGTCGAGAAATTTGAATCACAACTTAGTTTGCAAGCAAGCGATCGTTTATTACAATTCGTTGAACAAAATGGCCAAATTTCATTGTTGTATGTGCTATACTTTTGAAGAAAAACGTGCTTAAACATATGGCTAACCTGTCTTCAGTCCACTTTTTGTCAAAAAACACCCAAAAAGGCTCGCTGAAGTCGATTTTGTAGCAAGAGATCGAAGTTTAATGTTTGGCCGCCATCTTGAACAATGTTTTACCCTCCTCTCGGGTCTCAGTTGCTAGATTTGTCTTTGTTTTGACCCCTAACACTACCCCGGCATTTCTTTGTTTGTCAGTTGCTAAGGATGAGTCCTTTTGTGGGGGCATGACATTTAAGATCAACTTCCGACAGCGAAGTGCGCATAATCGATCGTATTGTAAGACGCCATTGTTTGCAATGGCATCGCGAGAGAAAAAGAAGAAACTTTCTAAATCAGAGAGAAAGAAACTGTATCAGGATAAAGGCAAGAAAGGGCTGAAGCACGCGGTCTTGGAGCTGGATCTCGCATAGATTTTTCGCTTCCAGCCTAATGGACAACAGAAGTAACGTATTTGTAGTGGGTGCCAGTTGAGAAGTGTCTCTTTTCAAGGGTTATCTATGGTTGAAGCATCAAGGAGAACTGTTGTTGGACTGGCCCTAGCTGTGGTGTTTATTGTCTCAGGACATGGGTTTGCAAAGTTCCATAGAACTCTGAATCAGTGTCTTGGCATCCAAGCCATATCCAAGAATCGATTCTTCGAGGTTGTCAAACTGATATATCCCCACATTCATGACATTTTGACAGAAATGTGTGATGAGGAAAAGGAGCAAATGAAAAGGATTGACAGCAATGTCTTAGGAAGTTGGCAACGAGCAGTCGTTACCTCTGATGGAGTCTGGCACACCAGAGGCCATTTTAGTAAAAATGGCTCCTTTATCATAAAGAATTATCTAACTGGGGGGTTGCTGTGGTTTGGACACAAGTGCATGTGTGGAAATTCAGAGGATGATGATTTGTTTCTGGGCACTGCCAAATCAATGGAAGGCATTCTCGCAGATGAGTGCTACCATCAGGCTAAAAGTAAAGGTTGTAATGTAGTGGTGGTATGGCAGGATGGTGATTCCAGTTCCCATAAGTCTGTTGAAAAAGTTTTTGGAGCTGAGTCCAGGAGGGTATTCAAGTGCGGGGGTCATGTTGGAACAGCTCATGCAAACAATCTGAAAGACTTAGCTAAGCAAAAGGTCTTTTCAGCTGGACAAATTAGTAAATGGAAAGATACATTCCCTGCTGTTGAATCAGTGAAGTGTGCATGTAAGCGCCACAGCAAAACCTGTGGCTGTTTGTCTGACGCATTTATCCAGGGTGCACGGTTGAACCACTTCTGCTGTTTGCAGCAGTGCAAGAGTCCAGACGACTATGCAAGGCGTATGAGGAGTTTAGGGGGTCATCACTGCAAAGATGAACATGAATGGGATGATGGGAAATGTGATTTCCACCCCAGTATTGTTTGTTCTTGTGGCAAATGCAACCAAGATGAGGAAATATCCTGTGAGGGAAAAGCGTACTCCACCAAGTCAGTGCTCAAATGCGAGTTTCATCAGCTAGCCTACCAAACAGAATGTGAACTGCGAGCAAATGATGCTGAAGCTGTTATTCACCCTGAATTGGGAAGGGGACAGTCCAATTTGTGTGAGGCACACATAGCCAGAAATCCCGTACAGTCAGCAGCTCGAACGGCGGGCGCGTAAATTTCTGCATTCAAGATGGCGGATAAACGAAGAGGAAAGCATTCCCAAGGCTATTATCGGAGCTTAAATGCTCTCAATACGGCAGATTTCATTGAGAGTCGGTGGAAAAGGAAAAAAGGCCCTTACTTTCAAGTGGAAAGAGTTTTAAGCTGCAGGAGAAATAAAGGAAAGGTAAATAAGACGCTTGTTTGAAGCACGTAACGTCACTAATGAATTGATAACCTTGTGTACACTTTTTACCGCACACATAAACAAGTGTTCTATGTATTTTGTCTTTAAGAATGAGTACCTAATTCGTTGGAAAGGGTACAGTTCGCTGGAGGACACGTGGGAAGTGGAGGAAAACCTTAATAAAACCGCAATAAGGTGCTTCTTTTAGCATTATTTTGTCCAGTCAAAATTAAACGTACGAACTTAATTTTTTACTACTCCTCGATCTAGTACGAAATAGTTTGGGACACAAGAAGAGAAGATAACAATTTTATGTCATCTTTCGCATTATAAGCAATTTTGTTAGTGTTTTTATTTGGTTATTGTTTCACTTTCTGCAAAAATATTGCATGTATTTTAGACAATAATGGATCCCAACTATTTTCTTTAGGGCATTTAGAATGTCCAAACCCTCAGAGGAAAGAATTAAAGAGGGATCTGATCTACTGGCAGTTGCTATTCTCCAGCATCTCAAGAGCAAACATCAGACAGCCTCAGCCACAACTGTAGTAGAAATTAGACATGATGTCTTTAATTATATTTTTAGAGGACGAGGAAGACCCAGCACAAAATCTGGTTGTACTTTGTTAGAGAAGACTGACTTTAACCGCTGTTCTTTTTTAAAAGAATGTCCCGACTGGGACTCTTACATAGACAACCTTGGAGATGGCACACAAGTCATATTTCCAATTAGAGCAAAACCTTTTGTGAGCTTGGGACCACAGACACATAAACTTGTGGAGGGGAAGCTTGTACCTAAGCCCAGATACCATCTCAAAAAAGTAAGTTTAAGTTTTAACAAGCGCTCAATTGCAGTATTGTGATTGAAACTGAGAATGTGAATGCATGCTTTTAGATGGGTTTAGGTACAAGCTAATACCCTGCTTATTAAGCGCATTAATAACCCTGCTTCTAAGAAATTATGTTGTTATGTCAAGTCAGAAAGTTACATAAAGGCTTTGAAATTGTTGTTTATATTTGTTTATATTTTGAAGATTCCTCTGTTTATGTGCATGCTTTGTAGCTGCTCAGGCTAGACTTTTTTTTTTCTGTTTTGTTTGTTTACCCTTTCCTTTCCCTTTTCTGGTTCCTTTTCCCCCATCGTCTATATGCCTTTTTCTTTTATTTCCCGGCCTTTCATGATCTGTGCCATTTCTTGCTTGGGGTTGTTCATTCTGAACTTGTGATGTAGATGTGTCTGGCGAGTTGTTGCTTTCCATGTTGGGTATGTTTGCTTCAGGTTGTCTCTTTTTACCCGCACGCTTGACACTGATTTCTTGCTCCCAGTATTGAGAATTGTGTTTTGTGTACTTTCTGCTTGCTCTTTCTCTTTCTCTTAGAAGCCATTGTCTGTTTTCAAGTCTAAGAATATCTCCAACTGAGTCAAAGTGGTTTGATTTTCGAAGCACTACATTCCTTGCTGAGTCATTGTTTTTCTCAACTCCTTGACCAGTGAATACTTTTAGAGATTTATGTGTATGGAGGAAATAAGGGACATGAGCAAAAAGTACATGCATATATGGAGTAATTCTCTTTCTTTCATAGCCAATTCTCTTTCCTCTGAGAGAAATAAAGGTCTCCAACCAGTTTTGTGCCTTGTGCCAAAAAGTGTCAACAGATTTGTCTGAGGACCAGGAATTTATGTCTTCATACAAACTTCTGAAATCACTCCACACCTTGGATATTTCAGTGCAGGTATTTGGCTGCAGCACTTTACAGAGATTTTCTGGTAGCAAGGAGAGAATTTTCTTCTTGTCGTTTCCAAACAGACTTGTAAATTCATACTTTCCAGTGCCTTTATTGTCAGCTGGATTTCGGAGTTCCCAAACATCAAAACCCACACCATAGGATCTGATCTCACTCACGAGCTTTTTCAAATGGATGCCTTGAGGCTCTTTGGATGATTTTTCGAAATCTTCAATCTTATCCCAGTCAATGACTTCAGTGATAATGTTGTCTAGCATCACATCCATTACACGTAGCAGCAGGTGTAACTCATCTACAATGACATGGTCAAGGTCTATGTTCAAAAGTGGTTCCTTCACACAGCAGTAATCACCTTTTCCTTTCTTCACCAGCTCCTTAATTTCCAATAGTGTTCTCATCATTGGTGGTGAATTAAAGTGATGGAAATGCTTGTCTGTTTCCCACCTTTTGTCTTTATGGATTTTACACCATAGGCAGGCATATAAAGATGTAGCCCCCTTAAGTCCCATGACTGTCAGTAGAAATTTATAGTCCCCTCCTAGGAAAAACTCAAGCTTAACTTCTTGACCATCAACACTAATAGTGCCTTTGTCAATCAGAGTATTTATTTCTGAAAATGTAGTCTTGAAAGATACCTGTAGTGTTTCATACTTTTCACTACCATTGACTACTGCAATGGTATGATTTCCTTTGGCAGACATAACTTCGTCTTGTTTCTGGAGTAGTGCACAAGAGAGAAGAATGTAATTAGATTTCTGTGTCATTTTAGCTCCATCCCCACTGATTTTTATTTTTAGTGTTTCATTGCCAAAATCAAACTCTGGATTTTCCTTTTTAAAAGCTGAAATTTGCTGCAAGAGAAGTGATTCAAATGATACTTGTGCACCTTCATTTGTTCCAGGAGTAGGTGTCACATGACAAAGTTTGTCCAGATCATTTCTGCATTGTTTAATCAGATAAGATCTTGGAAGACCATTTTCAATCATGCTAAATTCGTGGTAAAATTCATCACTGACACAGAATTTATCAAGAAGATAAAGAATTTGTTCAACTTTTTCCATGTCGGAATCGTTTATGTTAGTAACAGGATTTGAACATTCGCCTGATTTTTGTGCTTTGGTTTCAACATTTACTTCGTATGTTTTCCCTGTGTCTGCCTCTTTAACTCTAAGTGATTCAACATGAAGGCCAAATGCTTGTGAAAACCACAAAGCTGTTTCAGCTCTAGTCAGGAAAGCCTTCAATGTGCGCTGTCTGTTCTTAGTCTCAGAAATTTTTTTTCCATTGTAGGAAAACCCTTCATCTTTCTCAAGGCATTTGATATACTCTTGAAGTTGATTGTTGGTATTTTGAAGTTGACATAGTTCCTTACCCATTCTGTTGATAGTGTCCTTCATTTCATCAAAAAGGTTTTTTTTTTCTGCCTCCAGGTTTGCATGTGCTGCTTTCCATTCTTGTAGATCATTTTGTAGAGAAACTACCTCATCTTCAACCTCTTGAAAAGAAGCTAATTGGTCTTCATGTAAATGAAATTTCAATGTTTTCTCATCCAATTGCTCCCAGTTTCTCTTACCTTTATTTGTGCGATACAGTGATAGAACATTTGCTGCTCTTTTTGCAAACTGCTCATGGACATTTTGGCGTGTACCCATGTCATCTTTGATTACAAATGCATGTGCTGGTGTACACATATCAATTAAATCTGGAAACATTAGCTTTCTTCCATCATTGACATAGTAAAACTTGGCCTTCCCATTGCTTTTGGTATATAGAATTCCCTGGAGGCCTCTATAGTTCCAGAGGAAGTTGATATTCTCAGAGTTGTTTGTAGTTTCTAAAAGAAAATTTAAAAAAATAATCAATAAAAACAAACATACTCTCAGGCATAAATCAATCAATCAATGGACAGTATAGAAGAGAATCCTGGCTTTATACACTGTAAATAATCATATTTACTGAATATATATTTAAAAGAAAATTAAAGGTGAGTGAGATTTGAACCCACAAAAAAAGTATCCACTGAAAAAAGGAGATCCTGTTGATAATAAAGTGTATGGTAGATCACAAAATAATGAGGACAAAAATGATGTATTTTGCTCTCACATCACCTTTTTTTAGCTGGATAGACTGGCCTTCATCAGGGTCATGTTAAGGCCTCGTGAAGTACATTTTATGCAGCTGAAATGTTGGTGATGATTATATATATATTTTTTTATGTTATGTTACTTTGTATCTTTCATCTTATGGATATTCCCTTCCCCTTTCACTCTCTACCACCCCTACCTTCTTATCAAGGAATCACCAGAGAAGGTTAAGAAAATATACCAAAAAGTTTACAAGGTTGTAAATATCAGGACAAAATTACTCACCTTCTTGATGAGAGGAATTAGCATCTTGACCCGCTGCTTGAAACTTTTCTTGCTCCCTCACAAGATAATACCACTCTTTAATGGTTGAATATGCCAAAGAAATTGTTAAGGCTACCTTTCTTGTTGCTATGTTTCTTGCATATTGCAAAGATTTATCTACAATATCGATTTTCCAAGGTTGAAATGATTTATTTGGTGGTAGTTCAGACATGGCATTT
The DNA here is from genome assembly GCF_964199315.1 of Orbicella franksi. Lineage (NCBI taxonomy): Eukaryota > Metazoa > Cnidaria > Anthozoa > Scleractinia > Merulinidae > Orbicella > Orbicella franksi. The sequence continues at coordinate 6,000,168 of NC_138154.1, read as the reverse complement.
ATAAATATTTTATTTTCCCAAGATTTTCCCGCAATCTTCCTGCTTTTTTCCAAATCCTGCCGGTTCTCATGTTCAGCGGCTTTCCTATTGCAAGAGGGAACACCACTGACCAAGGAAATGAGGAAAAACAAAATGGCTGTCGAAGAGAACGAAAACAGACAGGAGCAACGGCCATTCTTGCCTCAGTGTAATGGCTCTCACTTCATTGATGACATTTACAGAAAATAGCACTTTTTATCTTGAAATGGCACTGCCTTAGCTGCTGTTTATATGGGAGAAGATATCTTAATTGGCGAGCTTTTCATCTTATCTTTCGAATGCAATGCTGGGGAAATGTGTCGGTACGACGATCTTTGCATCAAGAGCTTAAGAAAATATGAAGGTAACCACCATTTACAGAGACTTATGGGAGAAAGGTACGCTTATTTCTGAGGTTACGTACCAGTAAAAGGCACCGACTAAAACAATTTTATCATCGTATGTTGTTCGAATAAACTGTTGTTTATACATTGTGTTTCGCATTTTTAAGCTGGGGAAAGCTGTGTTTTAGGCAACATTAGCAAAAACTGGCAAAGTTTACATTACTCTCCACACTCTCTCTATGTTCGGCCGCCATATTTAAATCCACATGTGTGCCCCCTGCGCATGCTTGGCAGCCATGCTGTATGGAATTTCTGGCTATGATTTCACTGTCCTGCCTCATTTCAGAGCAAAGGACCAAAGCTTATGCAGGTACTTACATGTAAACAAAAGCTAAGCCCTATTTAGAGAGGACTTTTCGGAAAACAGCCTATTGGTGACGGTAGCTTTCTGTATAGACTAATATTGGTTATGATTGGTTTTAGTGGTAGTCTTGTTTTATGTTCCTCAGCATTTTTGCCAGTTTTGTTCTTGATAATTTACATTAGTTTCTTCAGAACATAGTTTCTTTGGATATCATTACTATTATTATATTTGTTATTACTATTATTATTATTATTATTGTTGTTATTATTATTATCATTATAAGTGTTATCATTATTGTTATGATTAATGATATTAACCTGAATAGCACATTATTTTCTTGTTTCCATGGAAGAAAAACAGAAAAATGAAATCTGAGAATGTCAGGAAAAATGGCTTTGCACTTTGTATGTTTGATCACTACTTATCTTGATTAGGCACTATTGGAGAGTTATTAGGAAAATGAGGAAATCAGGAGCACAGGAATACTGACAACTGATTCCCTCATGATGATTTCTCCATAGGTTGCATTACATTACATCAACAAACTGTGGACTTGCCCAGGGAAACATGACATGGTGTTTCAACCGTTGTGGACCTGTGTGGGATTGCAGAATATCAAAATATCAAATTAACTATGAGATTTTGATATCATCGTGATAACTATATCAAAATATCAAATTAACATTGACATTTTGAGATTTTGAGACCTGGATATCTTCATGATATTATTTTGATATTATCAAATGATTGTTGATATATCTTTTGAATGCCATCTCACAGTGATATTTTGATATTATCATGATATTTTGATAGATCAAAATATCAAACTGTGAGATTCCGAGATTTTGCAATGTTGATATTATCATGATATTTTGATATTATCAAATGCTTGTTGACATATCTTTCGTATGCCATCTCTCGGTGATATTTTGATATTATCATGATATTTTGATATATCAAAATATCAAATTAACTGTGAGATTTTGGTGATATTATCATGATATTTAATATAAAAACCATAATCATCACAAATGTGTGCTGCCTTGTTCTTTAAGCGCTTGGTGTATGATCCTTGTTCTTTAAGCGTGCAGAGCATAACTCACGGTCTTTAAGAGTGTGGCACTAGAAATGCGATCACAAATGTGTGTGATTTTGGTGATATTATCATGATATTTTATATAAAAACTATAATCATCACAAATGTATATTTATATAAAAACCATAATCATCACAAATGTGTGCTGCCTTGTTCTGTAAGCGCTTGGTGTATGATCCTCATTCTTTAAGGGTGCAGAGCATAACTCACAGTCTTTAAGCGTGTGGCACTAGAAATGCAATCACAAATGTGTGTAAAATCCTCGTTCTTGAAGACTGTCCCACTAGAAATATGATGAGTGAACACGCGTGAGAATACCTCCCTCTTTAATATCACAGTGTGCAAAAAGCAATAACATGTGTATTAACAATGCCCTTTAATTTTCACTTCGTCCGCCTAAAAAGACCTAAACATAAGGTCTCAAATAATTGCATAAAGAGAACTGCAGAAAATGTCACCGTTTACAACAACTTCTTTTGCGTTAACTCCATCTCAAAGTCAAGTATTATAACATTTTTGACAAGCCAGAACAAGACGTTGAGTAATATTTTGTGTAAGGTCTAAATACTTTTTGGATTGCTTAAACCTCTGTTTGTAAGATTCAGTTGTCCTCACAATAAGTTTGCTAAATTAGAAAGATAGAAAGGTAAATCCTAAATTAAATGAGGGCAGTTCAACATCATTAATTTGGGCAGAAAGTTCTATATCATGGTCTTGTTGTTGCTCAAAAACCTTTGAACACGCTTCCACTTCTTTCAGCTCTGCATCTGATAAGTTCATTCCATTCAGATTTGATAGTGTATTTTGTTCTCTCAGGAATTTGCCTTTATGGGTAATAAACCATTGTAGAATCTGGCATTCTTCCTTATCTCCCAAAAATTCTGACGGTGGGACGCAGAAAGTTGTACTTGCAGCATAGTATTGCGTTAGCTTGTTGTTGGCCCTTATATAGCAAAGACTGTGATACATCACTTCACTTTCTCTGCAAGCGAGTTCTAACTCTTCACTCTTGTACACCATACTTCGCAAGCGAATGAAACGTTTTTGGATTGACAGAAATTCCTTCCTTGACATGTCTGTTAAGAATGTCCTTTTATTTTCACTTCACACGCATAATAACACATCACAATTAGTACACCAATGATTTCAATAATGCTACTACAGAAAATGTCCCTCTTTACAACAACTTCTTTCATTTTAACTCTGCCTCCAAGTCAGTATTGAAGCATTGGTTGACAAACCAGAACAACACGTTCCTCTTAAACTGAGTTATCTTACAAGTTAGGTCAAAGTACTGATTTAATCTCTTAAACCCCTGTTCGCAAGATTCAGTATTCACACCCCTGATTTTATCAAACTTTGGCAGATGCGGGTGAAAAAGACAATTCGGATTTTCAGGTGGCATACAAACATCCTCAGTGTGTTTGGAGACACGAAAAATGTCTACTGGAAATTGGACATTATCTATTAACAACTTTGCCCCTGCACTACCATTTTGAGCTTGATTTTTCAAAAAAGGCATCAAGCCACAAGCCCTATCGTACCCTAGGTACCTGAGTCTCTTGAAATGCTCCAAATTGCTACAAAATGTTCTAAGGATAAAAAGAAATACCTGGCTGTAAGATTCGCTTGTAAACATTTCAGTCATACTTACAACAATGCCGCAAGGCCTTATAAGAGCAAGCATGCCTGCAGTTGTTTGGTAGAATAGCGAAATGTTTTCTTTCTTTTTACATCCCTTAGCACTCTGCTGTGCCAAACATTCATCTTCAGATAACAGACCCTCCCGCTCTCGCTGTATTAAATTCCGGCGGAACAGTAACTTCTTCTGCTGATGTTTCTGCAGTCAGCGACAGGTGACTTTTACAGAATTTTGATGGCTTTTGGCTCTTTCCCCCGGGAAGTGGCGAATTTGGGCAGCATTTATATATTTGCGGCAAATCTTTCCTTATTTTCACCTTCTCCATTGGAAGCGTGCACTTTGATCTCTTTAAGTATTCGTTCCCATCAACTGTGACATGTCCTTCAGACCAGCCCGGCATCTTGCAATTGTGTGTTACCCACTTGTTGTCTGATGCACAAAAGTCTTCCCAAACTATTCTACATAACTCTTCGGTGTTCAAATGTCTGCCACTGTACGAATATTCACACTTCAAGTCAGTCTTGGCCAATTTGCCCTTGCTGAGATAATAGTTTACTACTATCCAAAGAAACCAAGCATCATTCACTCGTTGTTCATTTAACTCCCACTCTTCATCATTTGTACATGCAACTCTTGTAATTCACTCAACCATTCACTGTCTTTCGTCTTAAAGTTTAGGTTGGAAACTTTAGCACGCGATTGAAAAGTGACTCCGGATACCCAGATATTATTGCTCCTATCTTCTAAAAGCTGCGTCTTTGAAGACACCTAGAAATACGGGTTTCCTGCATGATTCACGTCCTCAAAAATTTTGGAACCTTCCTTACTTATTTTGTAGCTAGGAAAGTATTTAACTTTGCATTTCTCACACTGACCATGAAACAGTGCTCCAACATAAGTGCCTCAAATTGTGTACACTAAGGGAAACGATGGCCGATTGTCCATCTTTATATTCTTGCCGCAGCATTGCATTTTCGTAGGAAGTAAAATAACTGGCTTGAATGCACTTCTACCGCTCTTTTTGAACAGCCGAGAATTCAAATCCCGTTGTAATAGTGAAGGATACTTGGCCTGTAACACTTTAAAGACTGTCCTACAGTTTGTTTTGTCCGTTAAATGCAGGTGCTTTCCATCCTTCCAGTCACTACCACCAAGACACCAAGAACCTGCCATAGTTTGGTTTAATGTGTGCGTGAGAAAAGGGCAGAAGAAAACCGCAGCACTTAACGTTCTTGCTAGGCCCGTCAGGGAAATTGAACAAGATCTCCAGATCGACTTCAAACAAGACAATCCCGAAGCAAAAGATAAAGACCTGCTGCATTTGCTAGTTGACCATTTCTCCTTTGAAAAATTACACCAAGTCATGTCCCAAAACAACAACAAGGTTCTTGGTGCATATGACGAACTAACTCAGTTTTACAATATGCTTGACCATTACAAGACCAACTCTATGTTGGACCGAAAGACACTGCTAGCCCTTAACGGAGGAGCACAATGGACACGGGACTTTAAAAACGGTTCAGCGACGATGGATTCCACTTGCCTTAACATCACCGGCTTCATCCAACCTGCTTACGTTGTTAAGCTACTCTCACAAGATGACTTCGATGGCTTTAATGACCGACAGCTATATGTGTGCCCTGTAGAGCGAGATGTTAATTATGACGAATTGGTACCATTTGATCCAACCACAAACCCCCAACTGAAACGTGTCTACGAGATCATTGGTAATTTCCACAAGGCGCCAGTTACCTACAAAATGGATAAAGATGCTCACAAACTGTTTAAAAACTATCACGACGAGCTCAAACAAAGAAAACTTTCTATCAAGTTTGACGAAAACCGGCGTGGAATCATCGCAAAGGCGATTGATCAAATGGCACGCGTGTGTATGATTGTTCGTGTCTTAGACAACGCTGTTGAAATGGCACAATGAGAGCTTGATACTGATGAGCACAATGACACTCGAGATCAAGTTTCGTCCACCATCGGAAAACATGCTGCTCTACAAGCAATTACCATCATGAATTACATTGTGGACACAAAGTTTGCGATGATGCCACCAGAAGAGAAACTACAGGATGCACCTGAACCAGCACTAAGTACATCAGCTGTGCCTGTCAATGCCGAGAATTCTTCCCAAACCCCAGCCTCCTACTTTCCACAAGAAACGCTCACAGACCTTTATGGGAAATACGTCAAGAAAGTGTTGCTGCACAAGGGAACTGTAGTTAAAGCCAGCAAAGTTTCTGGTCGCCATCTCATGCCCCCTGTCAATCCACTGCCCAACACAACAAACCGCTATCCAACCTTGGCTGCTGAAGGCTTCCTAAAGTCTATGGAAAGTTTGGGACTTGGAGACATTGACCGCACTGCAAACGGTAAAAGCAAGAGACGCCTCGAAGACATGCCAACAGAGGCCAAAAACGAACTTAGAAAAATCAAACTCAGTGATGAAGAATATGAACAATCCATGGAATAGACGTTTCCCTTTGGAATAAATTGAAAAAATTTCCAATAAGTATTTTCAACTATTTTATAAAGTAACTTTATTATTGGAGTCTTGTTATGCTGTAACTTATATAAACATCAATTGCTATAGGATTTACAGGTTTCTATTCATATAAAAATGTGATGTTACATATTCGCAGCATTTTCTTTTATTCCAACTCTTGTAATAAGGTGAACATGATTTAAAAACAAACTTAGAAAATAGAACTGTGACCAAAAATATGAACAATCCATGAAATAGACATGCTTCTTTAGAATAAGATCGATATATTTCCAATTTTTCAATTATATCGTAAAGTAAGTTTAAATTGGAGTCTTCTTGTTGCTATAACATTTATAGGCTCCTGATATTATCATAATAGCAAAACATCAAGCCCCTCTACACTTCCTTACATCTTTGCAAACATTTGATATTATGAATTCTATATATCAATATTTTGATATCATGATATTCTGATATTATCATGACATATGAAAATATCAAGCCCCACCACACTTAGTCACATCCAGGCAAACATTAGATATTATAATATCTGTATCGATATTTTGATATTATCATGATATTCTGATATCATTATGATATATCAAAATATCAAGCCCCTCCACACTTAGGCACATCCAGGCCAACATTTGATATGATGATATCAGTTTCGACATTTTGATATTATCATGATACTCTGATATTATCATGATATATCAAAATATCAAACCCCTCCACACTTAGTCACATCCAGGTCAACATTTGATATGATGATATCGGTTTCGACATTTTGATATTATCATGATATATCAAAATATCAAGCCCCTCTGCACTTAGTCACATCCAGGCCAACATCTGATATGATGATATCGGTTTTGACATTTGATATTATCATGATACTCTGATATTATCATGATATATCAAAATATCAAGCCCCTCCACACTTAGTCACATCCAGGCCAACATTTGATATGATGATATGGGTTTTGACATTTTGATATTATTATGATATACTGATATTATCATGATATATCAAAATATCAAGCCCCTCCACACTTAGTCACATCCAGGCCAACATTTGATATGATGATATCAGTTTCGACATTTTGATATTATCATGATACTCTGATATTATCATGATATATCAAAATATCAAGCCCCTCCACACTTAGTCACATCCAGGCCAACATTTGATATGATGATATCGGTTTTGACATTTTGATATTATCATGATACTCTGATATTATCATGATACTCTGATATTATCATGATACTCTGATATTATCACGATATATCAAAATATCAAGCCCCTCCACACTTAGTCACATCCAGGCCAACATTTGATATTATGATATGGGTTTTGACATTTTGATATTATTATGATATGTGACCTGATTTGGGAAAACATACACTAACGGATATCCGTTTAACGGCCTGAAAAAACGGTAAACAAACGGATAGAAAACGGCCATCAAAAGCGTTTAAACGGTTGCTCAAACCGTTAAAACGGTTTGAGCAACCGTTTAAACGGATGAGCAAAATAATTAAACGATTTCCTCAAATCATAAAACGGTTTCCTAAACCGTTCGAACGGATGCGTAAAAACGTCAACAAAACGTTTAAACGGACAGAGACATAATTAAACAGTTGGTCGCTTCAATCAAACGTTTTCTTGAAATGGTAGAAATGAACAACATTCAAACGTAAAATAATTTCTACACTAAGTGCGTATTAATGTCGTGGACATGACAAGATTATTTTGCTCCGTTCATTGCAAATCGCCACATGAAAATTGTCTTACCGCGCCGTCTGCTTTATCCTTACAGTTAGCGAGTCCAAGTCAAGATTAGAAGAAATTGATTTCGAGTCAACAGAACAAATGCCATTAAAATATACCTTCCTTCTTTATTTTTGATCGCCTGAGAAATTATGTAATCACATCGCCAGTCCAGCTGAGCCAGTACAGTGATCGAACAAATGGCTGGTTCGAAGGCAAAACTTCGCTTCAGTAAAGGATACATCGCTTATAAAAAAGTGGTTTAGATTCCCTCAATGTTTCCGTTTGGTCTGTGTCCAAAGAGAATAAGCCTGCGGAGACCGCGAAGAAGGCGAAGACGGCAATAATTTTCACGTCGCCATGTAACACGCCATATTAGCTGCTGTGTCCATGATCAGCGGTTTCCGTTAATAGTGTGTGCGATGATTGGTCGTTGGTTGCCACGGAAATAAAACAAAATATTCCACCAGAGAGAGCTAGAGGTTATACGTTTTTTCCCGGCAATATTTTATACTCATCTCTTTTAAAACCTTTAACTCCCATACACATCCTTATTATGTTAGTATAGGTTCCCTTTAGTTTTACATGGACACTTAAATCGAGCCTAATACCGACCAGACTGAAAATAAACCCAATTTTCGTACGTTGTTAACAATACAAGCGTAATTTGACCTGATTGAATTGATCGTTTGTCTGTCCGAAACCTTTTCTAAAGAAACTTTTTAGAAACGAACACTTCTACTAAGAGCACGCTTATGTGCGGGCTTCCACATGCATTCTATTTTAAGACTAGGCGCGCGCGCTTCGCTACATTATGAAGTCAACAAAGCGGTGAAATCGGTGCGAACAAAAGTAGCTGAAAGTTTACAAGAGAGCACAATATTAATTTTTTTGTAAACTTTCGTTCGTACCGATTTCACCGCTTTGTTGAATTCATTCATTCGTTCATTCATTGACTTCAAGCGGAGACTTGTTCAAATAAACAATTGAATTTATTTTACAACTAAATCAATGTTACATGTTTTGTCCTATCTTAAATTTACAAAAAAAAATTCACATCTGAAATTTCGACCCTTATCCTAGTTAGCCTAATTACAGTTAAAAAAGTCGAGCTGATGCATATGTAATAGATCGACACTTGTTGTTAATCTTGCCTTTTATACCCCGCCAGATTTTTTCTTTTTCCTCATTTGAGGTAACAGGAAACTGTGTAAATATTAAAGTTTTCAAGGAGTTCAGTCTGCCGCTATCCAGGGACCCTTTCTTATGTGACCCATCTGTGTTGCTGTTTGCAAGCTCTGCTTTTGTAAACAAGATTGGAACCAGCTTCAGTGCGCACCTGTAGAGATTCTTTTCTCGGCGCAGTGCCTCCTGGACTCCACGTACCTTTCTAGGTGTTACACAGTTCCGGATGAGTTCCTCGCCAACTCTGCCTGGACTGCTGGGGAGAGGAAACTGCACTGCTGGACTGCTGAGCGGGGGAAGCTGTATGGCTGGACTGCTGGGCGGGGGAAGCTGTACTGCTGGACTGCTCGAAGGTAACTGTACTGCTGGATTGCTGGGAGGCAGCTTCACTGCTGGAGAACGGGAACAAGACTCATCTACATACAGGGTCTCCCTCAACGCGCTGGTGTCGATGGTGGAAAGGTCACTGGTGTCGAGCGGAGTGAGCGAATAGTGAACTGTACCGTTCATTGAGCACGGTTCATGACATTCGCTTAATCGGATAGGCGGCTCCACAGTTTCAAAAGTGTTTTTCGCTTCCTCGCAAACCTCGTTGTATAACTCTCTCTCACTTTTAACAGTGTCGAGATGTTCTTGTTGAGCGCGGACACATTCTGATTTCTCTCCGTCCGGAAGATTCGCCGATCTTACAAGTTTCGAAGTGTTTTGCTGGCAAGTCACGCACAAGTCAGTCATTGGTTTTGCTACAACCACATTAGGGTGAAATTGTTCCCATAGATCTTTAAACTTAGAATAGCTTACCGCCTGCTTCTCTGAGGCTGTACACGCCGCAACAAAATCGCGCCACACGCTCATCTTCGTTTCGCTTGCAGACAACAGTTTTATGTCGTCGCTCTTATAACCAGGAATCCTCCCAGGAAGCGAGATCGCGTTCTCCTCAACATAGTTTGTAAGGAATAATTTAACATCTTCAACCACAGTTGTAGGGAGTGTGTTGCTTGGTAATCTTTTGCAGTTTCCATGCGTTCTTGGTGAAATGCCATAGTTTTCATAATGTTCCTTTAGTCGGCGAAATCTTGAGTAACTTAATCCATACAGATGAAGAAACATTTCCTTGCAGATGGTTAATGATTGAAACAGGAAATTACAGCGAGGACTTCGATTTCGTTTATCGCCAATGTGATCGATTCTGGTGAACGCTTGAATGTTGGCCAGAATAACCAAGTCTAATTCTGCGCTTGATAATTCAAGGCAGTTGTTCAAGTTTGACATAACACTTTCTTCAGAAAAATAGCCAGAGCAAGGACCACAGTTAGGTCCTCTTGAGCACCCGCATCCTTCTTGCAAAAATCGCTTGACCCTGTTAATCACTTCTTCTTCATTTTCATTTTGCTCGATGTAAGATTCCTCCATGTTTAACTGATAGTGTTTTCAAGAATTATGACTTTGCACTTGGAACACAAGATATGAGAGAGAGAGAGAGAGAGAGCTGTTACCGCAGCAACGCGTCATCGATGATCAAATCACGGCTTCTAATTGGTCACTAACCAAACAGAAGTTCGCGCGCGTGCCAGCAGATGATCGCAACAAAATTGCGTTATGTCAACAATCAGAGTTTATTCTGCTTTTTAAAGAGTTTCAACACCAAACAAGAGATTGCGGGGAGCTTTTAGAAATGAGATCTTTACTCAATACATCAAGGTAAGCTAAAATAGCTGTGAGGTATTCAATTCAGTGAAGCGAATCACAGTGATTACAAATTCTTGTTGTGCTACAAGTCACGCTGGATGGAATATTCAAATGAGAGCTGATAGTATTGTCTGCGAGCAATAACCATGTGTTTCTGTTGATGCTCAGAACAATGATAAACAAAACTGGAAGCTTTTTTCCTAGAAGCGATTTTCTAGGAAAAAGTGAAATTACAGTATGCAAATTTGAAGTGTGTTTTGCTTGCCGAATTGATTGATAAAATAAATAAACCAGGAATAAAGTGACTGCGATAAGATAGGCATAGAAAGCGAAACCTTCAACTTTGAAAAAGATTCACTCTTTGTTTTAGTCTTACAATTATCTGAAAGGTACATAAAAGACAGCAAAGTAATAATATTAAGTAAACAACAAACGAAATGTTCGAAGTGAAACGAAGTGTTCGAACGATCCAGCGTAATAAATATTATAACTTCTGCCGCTGTTTGTTGACATTGTTTCGTGGCATTTGCAACTGCTGTACGTTGTTTCCTAAGCTATGGCTCAATGGTTACGGCAAAAGGAAAGACAGAGGGATTGGTTCTGACAATGTAAACTGGGACGGCTTACTATAAAACGGACCGAGCCGTTCTATAAAACGGACTAAGACTTTCTATAAAACGGAAGAAGTTTGCTGTTAAACGGATAGTTCTTCCATTTAAATGGATTGCCCTCCCGTTTAAACGGATTGTCCTTCCGTTTAAACGGATAATGGTCTTTTAAAAACGTTTTGCCAATTTTATCAAACGGATCAAAAAACGGATTAAACGCTTCTAGAAACCGTTTAAACGCTTTTGGAAACCGTTTTAACGGATACTAAACGGGTAGAAAACGCTTTCAAACCGTTAAACGGATATCCGTTAGGGTACGTTTTCCCAAATCAGGTCACATATACTGATATTATCATGATATATCAAAATATCAAGCCCCTCCACACTTAGTCACATCCAGGCCAACATTTGATATGATGATATCGGTTTCGACATTTTGATATTATCATGATACTCTGATATTATCGTGGTATATCAAAATATCAAGCCCCTCCACACTTAGTCACATCCAGGCCAACATTTGATATGATGATATGGGTTTCGACATTTTGATATTATCATGATACTCTGATATTATCATGATATATCAAAATATCAAGCCCCTCCACACTTAGTCACATCCAGGCCAACATTTGATATTATGATATAGGTTTCGACATTTTGATATTATGATATACTGATATTATCATGATATATCAAAATATCAAGCCCCTCCACACTTAGTCACATCCAGGCCAACATATGATATGATGATATTGGTATCAACATTTTGATATTATCGTGATATTCTGATATTATCATGATATATCAAAATATCAAGCCCCCACACACGTAGTCACATCACGGCCAACATATGATATTATGATATCAGTATTGACATTTTGATATTATCGTGATATTCTGATTATATCATCATATATCAACCAATCTTGTTATTTTGATATTAGCATGATATGTCATGCCATTTAGCAGTGGGAATATCAAAATATCATAACCCCTTATCAAAAATGATATATCATGATATTATCACTAAAAACTGCTAGAAATATATGACAATAAATTTGATATATCAAAAGTGATAGCAATGCTTGATATAATGATATTCTGCAATATCGCACCTCGCTCCCTTATGGATGACGGAAAAGAAGAAAAGAAATGTAAAGGAATCAGTAAAGCTGTAGTTAAAAAGACAATCAGTTTCAATGACTATCGAGATTGTCTATTCAATAAAGTAAATCAAATAAGAGAGATGAATGTAATCAGAAACCATCATTGTGAGATGTATGCTGAAACTGTGAATAAAATCGCACCCTCAGCAAACGATGATAAAAGAATAATAAGAAAAGATGGTATCCGTACTTTTGCTTATGGGCATTACTTAGCATCATCTGAAGTTTGTGAATCAAAAAGAGAATCAGACTCTGACCAATCAGTGTCACTCAAGTCTGTATCACTGGAGAGACTATCACCAAGTAGCTTTTTAACGTAAGGTCTCATCTATTAATATTAGACTGTCTCCCTTACGTTTTTTTTAATACACTTTTTGGTGGTAATTCTGTATCTTCAGGAACGACTTGTAGCTCCTCTCTTACAAAACTACGTTTAGTTCCATCGAGTAGGAAATTAAGTATAGGTTGACTGGAGGAGAGGACACTTCGGGATAAATTATAAATCTCTAGACCCCAGATTGGATCAGTTGCTCGTCGTCGTTCACCACCCTCATCTTCACCAGGGTTAAGTAGATATCTCACTGTTACATTAGGTGGTAACTTAACTTCATCCAATCCTACAGGTCTCTTATATTCAGGCCTACTAATATCTACTTCCTTCAATTCTAAAGCTTTATCAGGCTCTTTACCAGTGATTTTAATTGGAGTGGAATTAAGTGTTTTTATAATTGCAGGCAATCGCTTTACCCAAACCCTTGATCGATCATCTGTTATCATTTCTTGTGTATATTGATGGCTAAATTTCTGTTTGCCCTCTCTACAAAAGCTTGAGCTCTATGGTTTCCAGCTTCACTCTGTCTAATAGTAACATTATGCTTTTGAAATGTAACATCACCCATAAACTCTCGTCCAGGATCAACAATTATCGTTTCTGGCCACTTTAGCTTTCGAGAATAAATATTGCTGAAAGCTTTTGCTACTTCATCTGAACTTTTAGAGGTTAATGGTTCTGCATCTCTATATCTACTTGCAATATCAATGACTACCAAAGCATACTCAAAAGTCTTTCTCCCAACTTTATCATGAGGAAGAAAAAGCAAGTCTGCTTGATGTATCTTGTTTGGTCGTTCCACAATCCAATGTGGTCTCAGTATATATTTTGGTGGAGGTAAATAAATCTGCCATAAGGCTTGCCGTTGCAACCAGTCTTTTGCATCCTGTCTAGATACATTAGCCTTTTCTGCTAATTTTGCAATTGCAGAATATCCTTTCCAATAACCCTCAGTACTGTAATATATTTTCGATAGTTAAAAATTACTCATGATACTTATTTTAAAAACATTTTTATTTATAATATATATGTCACTAACAGTTTCAGAAAAGTTAGATGCAAACCGACTTCCCAAAAAGCCTTTTGGTCTGAAATCAAAACAGATAATTAATCGGATAACCCTCAATCCATCATCTGCCAATCCAGGAGAAAAACTATATATTGATATTCCAAAGCTTTCCGAAAATGTAGTTCTTGTACCAGGAACAATTAAGTTAGTTTTTAATCTTACAGAATCAGGTCATGCAAACAATAAATTTGTTAATAATGTTGGAAGAGCTTTAGTTAGATCCATGAAAGTAATTTTTGGTGGGGAAGTACTACAAGATACCCAACATTATGATCTCATCAAGCTTTACGAGGATTATTATCGAAATAAAGAAGAACATGATGACTTATTAAGTCAAGGTGTCACTGGTGAAAATATGAGAAAACTTCAAGTAAATGCAGGTGATAAATCTACTTCAAATGCATCAGAAGTAGCACTGACTGCAGTCCATAACAATAAATACAGTATTCCACTTGATCATCCAATCCTAAAAGATCATGGTGTCTTATACTTAAAAGCACTAACAGATACCTCGAGATTTGAGTTGACTTTAGCCCCAGTTGGTGATGTCGTAGAATATAGTTCAAATACCCCAGAAGCTAATTATAAAATTACCAATCTTGAATTAGAATATGGTAGTATTCATAGTGAATATCTTGCTGGAGAAGCAGCTGCAAGTTATCAAGTGGGTAGGGGATTTTTCTATGAAAACATTATACTTCACAAAGAGTTTATAATTTCAAAACCAAATGATTCGGTTATAAATGAAAGTATTAACATTCCTAGAAGGTCAATGACTGGAATCCTCTGCTTATTCACTGAAGATTACAATGCTGGAGCTCGAGATCCAGAAAAGTTTGTAAACCCAAACATCACTTCAGGTGATATTACGCTTGATGGAATGCCAAACCAGCTATACTCAAAAGAAATGGTCTCTACTGGCCTATGGGAATCAATGAAGAGGCGATTACCTGGAGAATCCTACCGAAATGCAAAAGAAGTTAATTTCTATACGAATGATAAATTTGCTTTATGGATTGATCTTAGAAGTCATTTTGATAATGATATCCATGGTTCAGGGTTTTTTTCAAATGACACACATGATGGGGTAAAGTTACTAATCAAAAGAAACACTGGAGGAAGTGGTAATATGACTTGTTACATGTTTGTAGTTGCTGATGCACTAATGGAATTACTTGGGTCACGTTTAAAGTCTATTTTATATTAATATATATATGGAAAGTCTTCAAGAAAAAATTCCATTTCATTGTATAATTACTGGTCCAACAAATTGTGGTAAAACTCATTACCTTATCCAGATTATTCGTGAATATTTCCGTTATGTCTTTGATTATATTGTCTTGATCTGTCCAACTTATAAGGATAACAAAACCTATCGTAATTTTGCAAAGGGAGATAAGAGATTTATTGTATTGTCTCCTTCAGCATCAAACAAAGAAGAAATAAATGATCTGTTAAAGGACTGTGTAACTTATTTTTCAGAAACCAATAGTTTATTTATTTTAGATGATTGTGCAGTATCAGAAGATTTAAAAAAGAGAACAAATCAGTTTATTGATTTAGCTTATTCAGGAAGACATAAAGGAATATCCGTATGGGTCTTAACTCAACAATTAACATCAATAGCAAAACCATTCAGAGAAAATGTTTCTCTTGTAGTAGCTTTTCATAACCCCTCATTTAAATCAACTACAGCTTTGTTTGATGGTTATGGTGGTGATTTAGATGCAGATACTCTAAAAACAATATTAAATTATTGAAATCTTATAAATACTCTTACATTGTTTTTCTTTTAAGATATCCTTATAATATCTATTTAGAAATTCCTGGACATATATAGTATATGACAGAATTAGAAAAATTATTAGAAGAGGATACAGAAGTCAAAGAAGAAGTAGGTGATGTCAGTGCTGAATGTGAATCATTAGCAATTTTAGCTACACTTGGAACCACAAAAGATTACTTAGGTAAGAATATGACTTTAGCCGATGTTCACCGTCTCTCTAAAGAGGATGTAAGGAATTACTACAAGATCTATCAAATGGCTAATGGGCAGCAACTTTACAATACTTTAGTCCGAGGATCTTTAGGAATCATTAGTAAAGTAATAAGTCATGTCATACCACTAGATAGTCCTGAATCTTTAGCTAATGATCTTCAAGAAGATAAATTAGTACAACGTGAGCTTTCTTCATTTGCTGGATACCTTGTATTGAAAGGAGGAAGATTGGTTGCACTTGCTAGTGGACTCTTACAAGTAGCTAAGCATGTTGACTTAAATAAAATACAGAAAGAGAGTAATGAAAAAGAAGTGGAGAGCAATCAGAACCCAGAGACTCTAGAGACTAATTAAGCAGTATTGGCCAATTAGTTAAGCAGTTATTAAAATTATACTTAAAAATTATTTTAATAACTATTTATATAATGAGTGAGGAAAAAGTAGAAGAAAAAGAAGTAGAACAAACCACTAAAGTACCTACAGTACCTGCAGTACCCAAAGAAGGTTGCTGCAGGAAAAAAGCTTGCAGAATACAATAAGAAGGCAAAAGAGGCACTTCAGAGAGAGAAGGAGAGAGAAGCTGAAATTGAGAGAGAAAGTGAAAAAGAGGAAAGTCGAAGTTGGCTTCCAGAATTATCATTTACAACTGTCGTTGCAATAGTTGGTATAGGAGTAGGATTGACAAATCTTTACTTTAGATTCAAACCACCAAAAGTAGACACACCTCCACCTCAAAATAGAGTAGTAGAGAAAAATGAGGTGAGAGAAAATGAACCAAAATCAAGAATACCAGTAAGAGTAGGAATGATTTAATACTTTAAAAAGTTTATACTATATTATTATAATGTCAGACAACAAACTTGTGAAAAAAGTGACTGATTCAGCAGCATTAATGGGATTAGCTGCAGGAGTTGGTTATCTTGGAAAAAAAGCCTTGAAAGAAAACTTCCTTAGTGATCCCTCTTCCAATGTAATGAATTATGTAAAGTGAACTACAGTATTAGCAGGTAGCATTACACTAAAAGATTACTTAGAAGATAAAAAAGTATTACCAAGTAGTATACAATGGCATTGATTGCAATAATGATTGGAGGAGCAATCCTTAATTCAACCACTTTTGTAGGTGGATCCTGTCTTGCTAAATATTTAAGTGGAGATAAGACTGATGAAGAGCGTATCAGACACGATAAAGCACTTGAAAAATACCAAAAAGATTATCAAAAATATATGGAGGCTCGACAAAAGTTTGAAGAATGGAAAGAAGAAAATATGCGTAAAGGTGAAATTGCAGAACAAAATTTAGTCAATACTGATGAAGCACTAAAGTTATATAATCAGACTCATACACCTATTCCACTTAATAGACCAAATTTTTCAGATAATTATAGGCCAAGTAGTAATCAAAAAATGGGTGAAATGGCTTGTGTAGATGGTGGAATGTTAGCCATTGGTTATCTTGCAAGCAAATTTATTTAAGTTAAAAATTATTATCTAACAATAATTAAATGGCTGATTTTGGTGAGGACACTCCTTTAATGGGAAATGATGATGATAGAGATGATGATGATGATGATGATACAAGTTTTTCAAATCCTAAATTTAAAAAATTTAGAAAATTTGGGAACCCTTTTTTCACTCCTGGTACAGTACCTAAACAAAATGATTTTGAACTAACAGAAATGACTAGTACATCAAAAAGACGTGGAGGGGCATCTAATACAGCAGAGACTTCTTACATTGATAATCCAGAATCAAAGCTAAATACAATGCTTAATAAACAAGATGAAGCTTGGTCTAAAATCCAAAGTAAATTTCCGAATGCAAGCTCTGATGTTTTCACTGCAACTGTTGATGAGTATGATCAAGTTATAATTAAGTTGAAGAGAAAAGGTGCAAGGGAACATATTTTGATTGGATCAAATGGTAAAGTTAATCGCAGCAATTTACCCCCAACAATAACAAAAGCTCTTCGTCCTACTACTGAGGAAATTTATGAAGAGAATGAAAAGCGAAGGGTAGAATTGATTGATAAAGCAAAAGAATTTGAAAAGAAAGATGCAGATTTAAAAAGAAAGGAGGAAGAAGTAAGAAGAAGAAAGGATATGGATATGGATATAACTGAAAAAAATAGTGCATTGAATGATCTTCGTAGAAAAAGAGCTTATGCACAAAGTATGAAAGAGAATTATGAAAAGCAAGCTACAAATCTTCAAGAACAGAATGATGTATTAGAAGGAATGTCACTTAGGGATAGGGTTGAGGCTATTTTTAGAAAGTATGGTTTTACTGCCTTTGCGGTATTATCTGCAGTTGGTGTCACGTTTGGTGTCATCTTATCTAATTTAAAAAGTGGTTTATCAACCTCAGGAAAGGGAGTAGGAAATGGATTAAAGGCTATCGGAAAGAAGCTAGGTGAAATATTACCAGGTTTGATTGGTGCCATAGCTAGTTTTATATTTAAGACAGCAGGTGAAGTTATTTCTTTTCTTGGTAAAAATGCCTGGTTATTAGTTGTCACTGTAGTTGTATATGCAGTTGAACAATTTAAAAGCAAAAATAAAAAAAAAATGATATATATGGACGAATATAACAGAGTCTATCCACCAGAGGATCAACCTCAAAACTTCAGACTACAACATGCCTCCAATTATTTATCAGATATGGAAAAAGAACTAGGATCTCGTGAAGAGACTTTCCAAAAATGTAAGAAATTATTTAAAAACCTAATCAAGATAAGTGCCTCTTCAGGTACCTCATCTGTAATATTATCTGGATCTGGGACTGGTACAGCACTTACAGGGGTAGGATTACCAGTTGGTACCTCTCTTGCAGCATTAGCGGCTATTTGTGGTATTTTGAGTGTCTCAGCTGGGGTTTCATTAAAAAAAGTTTATGTTAAAGTTGCAAAGCATGAGAAGATAGTTACCCTTTGTCGAGTTAAAATTGCCGCTGTTAAAGGTATTGTCTGAAAAGCTTTAGAAGATGGTAAGATAAGTCATGAAGAATTTCTATCAGTTAAGAGTGAAGTAGAAAAATATCATGAGATTAAGAAATCAATTAAGACTAGAAGAAAGCCCTCTTCGGAAGTAGAAAATGGAAATGCAGAAGAGATGAAGAGACAAATTGTAGAAGAGATGGATCAACTAAAAGGATTGTTTTCAAAATTGAGTTAAATTGTTTCATAACAAAAAGCGAGGATAATATAGATGAAAGACCACCTCCATACAATCCCTCATATTAAAAACATTTTATTAGTGTATAGTATTAATAAAATGAGTTTATGGGATAAATTTCGTGCACAGTTTCCAAATGCTAACCTTAGTAAATTTATGGTTGTAAAATACCCTGACTATTCAGAAGTAGTCCATAAAGAGTCTGATGGAACTAGAGACTTAAACGATTAAAAGGGTAATTTACTTCAAAGTAACTATTATTCAGATCAGATGAAAAAGGATTTAGGTATTGCAGGTTTTCCTTTGGAATTAACATTAAACCCACAACCAAACTTCTCAATTACTGCTGTTGAATTCAGTGAAAATCCACACTCATTAGGAGATAGGTTGGTCTCTCATGATATTTATATTACACCGAGTGATGAATTCAACATTAAGTTTCGTGATATCTTCTCTAATAATATCATTTGTCATACGAATGGAAAAGAATCACATAGCTGGTTAAATTGACCAAATATGTCTTATTGGCCACAGCAACTTAATTTTGCAGTTTGGTGTGCAACAACTGGTTGTGGAATAAGTATCCGTTCTCTAATTGATTCTGAACTAAAATTACCACCACAAGTACGGTCTTTTCTCTGGTTTCATGTTTATTTCACAGTTAGATGTATCTTCTTTGAGATGGGTGGAATTCAAGGTCCAGTTCCATTACCTGATGATCCGGTTTTTGATATGATAAAAAATGCCTATGACATCTCTTCTTACAAGCGTATTTGTAATGAATTCAAAATAGGTTCAAATTCTGACTTTAAAGAAGGTAGTAATGACGGCTTAGGTGATGTTTATGTTTGGGCAAGTGGAGTGGGTCCTGTTAAAACTGATTATAAATATCCTGATTGGAATAAATTCAGTGATGAAGGTGGAAAAGCAATAGATGGTAATCTAATTCAATATATTGATAATTCTCTATCATCAAAGCAATATGAATATTTTGTCACACCGGTCTCTTATGGATTAACAAGTGCAGGTCAAGCAAGAATAAATCAATCAATTGAAGCCTTTGTTTATTGTATTCTAGGTTCACAAGTCAATGAAAGATCAAGCATGATTGGAAGTTCCGGTTCAGCTAAAGAAGTCAGACATGAATTTTTAATCCTAATTGAAGATGCAATAGCACAACCAGACATTAGCAAGTCAGTTCAAAGATTTCAGCTTGTAATTCAGGAAGCAAAAGTAAAACTTGATTTAACAATAAGTCCTGGTACTTGGTTAATGCCTTCTAGAATGGTAATTAATACTGAAAGCACAGTTGGATATAACAATTAACTCAGAAAAGCTAATCTATCCATGAAATTAGGTGTAAATTCTGATGTAAACATTGAACCGAAGCCGGTTGGCATTAAACATAATTTAGGTATGAGTAAAGTACAATTACCGCATACCTTAAATCCTGAAAAGCCATCTACACCAGTTAAATCAAAACCTGTAGCCAAACCTGTAACTAAACCTACTACATTATTTAAAGATACTGGAAAGGATAATGATGGTTTCGAAAGCAAACATGAACTGAATTTAGCATTAATTATTATATGTGTAGGTGGTTTAGCGTACTATATATTTCACAAATAAAAATTAACTTTTTTTTTCCTATGCATCGGAAACATTCTCTCACTAAAAAAAAATTTGTCTTTTTGGTAAATGATTTTGATTTCTTTGATATTATTTTTGAAAAAACTAAGAGGTGCACCAGAATACATCAACTTATTATATTCTTGTGTTAAATCATAGAGATTGGTATAGGAAATAGCACGGTTTCTAGGGGTATTTGGGATAAATACCGCGAGTGATATTTCAAAATTCACCAAAATATCACGAGCCGCCACAGCGAGTGATATTTGGGGAGTTTTGAAATATCACGAGCCGGTATTTATCCCAAATACCCCGAAGAAACCGTGCTATTTTTTGTTTATACTACAAGGCAAAGAAATTTTGCATTTCATATAACACACATATTTTTATTTAGTCACGCGCAGTTGAATGGCTTTACAATGACATGTGATTAAACATGTGATCGCTTAAACATCACATATGGTCACACATCACACAACTGGATGAAACTGTACTCAAATGTCTGTAAATCTCAGTTCTAAAGAGTGA
Organism: Orbicella franksi; assembly: GCF_964199315.1. Lineage (NCBI taxonomy): Eukaryota > Metazoa > Cnidaria > Anthozoa > Scleractinia > Merulinidae > Orbicella > Orbicella franksi. The sequence goes on along the minus strand of NC_138154.1, from coordinate 5,979,056 downwards.
AAGTTTTTAATAGGCTCATCAATCAAAGTTTAACAATCATCTGCAATCAATTCTGCCTGTGGAACACTGCACCTCGGCTCGGGAAACTTCTGGCTAAGCTGGTAGTTGATGGTCACTTGACAGCCGTGGAAATTGTTGATTGTAGTCAACTGCTCTTCATTCATCATCAGCGTGTTTTCCACATCAGAGGAAAGGCCAACATTCTGAAGAGGATGGCGTTGGTTGGACGTGCTTGCCTGACCGTCAGAGCTTAAGATTGAGTTCATTCTCGTCGCCTTCCTCGTAGTCGGCTAAAGAGCGCTCGTTTGTATGGCCAGTGACGCCAATAATTGCGGAGCAAGGTTGGTTGGCAGCTTTGAGTTTCTTCACCAGCGTTTTGCGTGCACTGTGGTTTGTGAGCCGTTTACCTTCAATCTCGCCCTGAAGAGCCATAGATTTCATGAAGGAATTAATGCTGTGGATCCCCATTCTCTGTCGCTTATACCACACTTGAGACTTAGGGCGCTCAATCACCGCGAGGTAAAATGGCCCACTGTTTTTCATTTCCTCAGGTCTGTGTGACAGGAACGTCTTTAGAAGCTTGACTGGACATCTTGGCCCACCAGTTGCAAACATTTTCGGCTGAACCACTCTTCTTTTTTTGCGAAGGCCGCCCTGATGCGTTTTTGTGGGATTTTCTTCGTACGTGATGTACTCGACGCCATTGTCGTCTTTGGTGAATGAAAAATCTTTGACATACATGTCATGGTGTTCCTGACAGCCTCGTAATCCAAAATGCTGCGTCAAAAGAAACCACATTGTGGTTATTAGGGACTTTGGAGACTGGCTGCCAAGGAGCCCTTTGGACCACAACAGCTCTTCATCTTCAGTGGTTAGTGCTTTTGATGCACGGGGATGTTTGCCATAGCCCTGTTCACGGAGGAAGCGAGCTTTCCCTTCGAGTACTTTGCGACTGTTGACAAACTCTCTGTCCTTGGCAATAGAAATGCTGCTGCCTGCTTCCTTTAAATGACGGTCCAGGGACGCTATCATTACCTGCAAACTGTCTGGCTCGTAGTCTGAACCATCCTTCTTTCTCACCTCAGCGAAAAACTTCTGAAGCATCTCGTCAAGTTCCTTGGCTTCGTGGCTTACAATATCTGGACTGTATCCTTTTTCTTCAGCCCATGTGGTCCAAACAGTAACCCAGGTCTTAGTGCTTTTCTTTGTGTTTGAATTTTCTGCACTTTCCTTAAATTGTTGTAGTTCTTTCGCGTCATAATCGGGAAATCTATCCGCCATTGTTTTAAATTTAGAAACAATAATTTTTCAGTTACCATGGAAACTGGCTGTAATTTTTACATGTAAGTATTTCAAATTTGGCTTAAATACTACTGGTCTTAGCCAATCACATTTCAGAAATTTCTCAGCCTGTAGTATAAATTAAAAAATACGTAATTTGTCATTTCTAAGAATGACCTAATCTTCTTTCCTGTGATTTCTTTCAACCTCTTCAGAACTTGGCCTTTTAATGTAGAGAAGTAAACAATTCGCTCTCTTGCATCAGACTCTGATTTCTCAAGGTAACACAATGTCTCAAGGCAATAATCTTCATTATCCATTCTCAACTTTTCTGTTACATCTGTCTAAGAGTGATACTAATTACATAACGATTAGTCGAACATTCTTTCATTGAGTCTTCTGTTGATGAATAGTACACTTTTTCATAAGGCTCACCTTTTACATCAAATTTAGCTAAAAGGTCTGATCTTTTTCCGTTTAAAAAGTTTTTATTTATATCTATTAAGTCACAATGGATGAAGTAAGCACTTTCATACTTCATCTTCTCAATTACGGTTTTTTCCCCTAAAGTTGGTGATACATCATTTGGATTAAGATTAAACAAAGAGAACAATCTTCTCTCAACTGTAATATCATCAGAGCCTTTTTTTCTGATTATCATCTGTCCTTCTGGAGTATTTATTTCAGTTTCTAATTCATTAAATAAGCTAGATAAAGTATCTGCTAAAGCTTTTAAATTACAGTGACCTGGTTTGATATCATTTTTAATTAGACTTGGTTTTGGATTATTAAGACTCAATCTTCCCACTTTAAGAACCGATCCTGTCTTTTCAAGATTATACCAACTATTATATAAGCTGCAAGATACGATTTTTATGTAATTTACTTTCCGGATAGGCTTTTCAAAGTAGACAGTTTCTTCGTTCTTATTTGTAAAGATAGTTAAGAATACCATTTATGAGTAATAACGAAGAGGCAAGATTTGCTGTTACTCCGAGTTTCGTGCTTACGCACTCATCAGACAGTATTTAATGATAAGCATTCCTATCAACTAGATATATATACACGGTATTAAACAATAGGCTAATTGCTGGACTAGTTGCATTACAATAAGTGATAGTTATACTGGAAAACAATAGGTGTGAAGACAGAAATTACGGGGACGAGTATAAACTGCGTGGGTGCAGTACAATATAAAGAAAGTGTCAAGCGTTCTTCAAGTAGAATTTGTTCTCGTGCCGGCATTTAGAAATAAGTTCTGATCTTTTGTTTAGTAGATTGTCGTTGCTATGTTTGATAATCATTAGTTTTTCTGTGAGGCAGAGGTCGCATCATTTGGAAATGTTGTTGTAGGGTCTTGCACAGCTAATAATTGACCATTTGATGTTGAAGTCTTGTTTTTTGTCGTGTAGTTGCCAGATGTATTTAGAAAGCTCGGTGCTGTTGATGTGTTTTCTGTGCTTAAATGTGGATTTGTGCTGCGAGAATCTCTGTTTGAATGTTCCTTCTGTCAGTCCAATGTAGTTCTTGGTTGTGTTGTTAGTTGTAACTTGTGCGTTGTAGATTACACTGGAAGTCAGGCATTTGTTGTCTAGCGGGCATTGGTCTTTTTTGCGGCAGTTGCATTGCTCTCCGGTGATTGCGTTGGCGTTGTTGTCGGCGTTTGTTATTTTCATGTTGTGTTTGTTGATTACTGTTTTCATGTTGTCCATGCAACTGTAGCTGACTTTGACATTGTTTTTGTTGAAGAGGCTGTGGTATTTATGTTGGTTCGGAAAGTGCTTAGATATGAGCTTCAGGAATGTTCTACCGATGTTTGTCTTTACGTTTTTACTAAATGGAGGGTTGTACCATATAATGTTTCTTTGTCTGTTGCGTCGGGGGCGTGTTGGTTGATTGTCTTCGTTGTAAATTAGTGTTTCAGAGTATCCGCTGGCTTTCAAAGCAGTTTCGTAGATTGGTTTGGCCTTGTTGAATTCGTGTTCGTTGCATGGGTTGGCGGAAATACGGCGATTGGTGGATGCTGGAAGTTGCTTTATTATGTTAGGTGGGTGGTTAGACTTTGTGTTGATGTACTGCGGCTCGTCGTTAGGCTTTCTGTACGGGCAGTAGGTACCTTTTGTAAGATCGAAGGTGACGTCCAGGTAGTTAACAATTTTCATGTTAGTCTGTATGGTAATGTTAAGTCCATATGTCTTGAAGCGTCTTGTTATGTCCTTCCTTGTACGGTCTGCTTGAGGTCCGGAGATGTTTTTGAAGATGGCAAGTCCGTCGTCTCTGTAAAGCCTGATGTTGTCTATCCCGTATATGTTACACAGGTCGTCGAGAATGAATAAGCCTACGAGCTCGCATACTTCGGCTCCGTCGAAGCTGCCCATAGTAACGTCAAAAGAACTGTTGTTTTTCTTGATCCAGGCGGTGTTACTGTCAAAGAGAAGGGATTTTCTTGAATGCATAATAATATCGATGTCGCGGTCCGTAATGGAAGTGAATTGTTTGGCGAAGTTGATTGCGTCTGTAAGAAGTTTCTCAGTAATGGAAGGGTAGAAGTTCTCAATGTCAAATACGGCGAAGGTATGTTGATCTTTGTGTTGTATAGAGGAGAACCAGTTGATGACGGATGATGAGTTTTTCCATTGGTTAAGGCCAGTCTTCTGTCTCACAGTCGTGTTAATGTTCGCGAGGATTTCTTTACTGATACGTCCAATCTCACTTTTTGCAGGGTTAATGAGTCTACATGTAGGTTTGTTCTGGAAGTTGTCTTTATGGTCTTTGAGTGTTATAAAAGCCTGTCGTTCAGCCATGCGTTCCGCGCGGTCGTCAATGTTCAGATTAGTAGCAATGACTTGAGCTTCTTTGTTAATAGCAGTAATCGTATTAGAATTTGCTTTCTTGTACGTTGATGTGATATTGTCCTTGAGAAGCTTGTCGTGCGAAGCTTTGTCTACTTCGTAGTAGTTGGTTGTTTTGTCAGCGGGTATGAATGTTTTTGTGGAGTTGTTTATTTTCCTAATGTCTTGTTGTAGATGGTCTTGGAAGTCATCTCGTATTTGCCTGAATTCAATGTTCTTGATCATTTCGTACACGTCAGTTTCAAAGTTGTTTAGGTCTTCGTTATCTTTGCAAATGAAATTACTTAAACGTTGCAAAACGTTAAGTTATTAAAGGGTCTTACATCTGATGAAACTAAAACTTCACAAGGATTGGTAATTTCTTATTTTGGAAATTGATGACGTCACATGAAAACCGGCAATTGGTAAATAAATGGAGATGTTTAAAACCATGGTGAAAAAGTATTCGAGTCAGCGCTAGCGCTACACTTTCAATACGTAGACTCCACAGCTGACATCATCATTCTGTAAGGGGTGAGGAATGGCCAAGTCAGTCCAGTAATGTCCCTCAAGCTGGCTCCTTTTAGTTAGGACATCCCTTGCAAGGAAGTTGTGAAATTAATACAGAGCGTAATGAATGTGAAAAGGTCCAGCTTGCCAGTTAGATTGGAAATTGACACAAAAGTATTTAGGGTGCAGGTTACTTTCACAAGTGATGGTATATTTCATACGAAACTATGTTAAAGAATTCTGGGCTTCTTCTCCCTGCCAGATCCACGTGGGAAATTGTACAGTTTTCCATGTCTATGACCTAAGAAAGCAAGAAATTGAGAGTTGTTATCCTGTCTACAACTTTAATCAGTAAAATGTAATGAGATAAATTCCTTAACAAAATTTTATTTGAAATGAAATAATGGAAAGAATTTGGGGCTCCCGTGTCAAAGAAGTAAGTTGATATGCTTGTCATCTCTTTTAGAGGTCTAAATAACGGATTGTAATAAATTGTCCCTTTGGATTTTTGAGATGAGTCAAACGCAAATACATTTATCAAGATATCGCTTAAGGTTTGACGTGAGGGAATAACAAGTGCTCTTATTGTTATTGTCGTCTAGGCATTTCGACATCACTGTTATGATTTAGGTCACCGTAGCTCATATAGTTGTTGGTCTATTTTGAAATTGTGCCTGTTAGGGATCAAATAAGGTTTGATTCAAACCCAAAACCATAGCCTCTGTTCGGAGTGTAATCCCCGTCTTTTTTAGATGGAAGGCCCTGGTTATACGATAAATTGTTAATGTCCATGGTTCTTTAGTAAAACTGAAAGTGATGAGCAAGTTTGAGAAAAGCCGATGAGGTTCAGTTTGTCTAAGGTGACTATTATCAGTGCCAGTTATGTTTAGGTTAAGTATCTGAGCCCGTAGTACCTCATAATTATACCTACGCCTAGTATCCATTGATATCGCTGGGCAGCCTGACAGGGGAACACAAATTTCTTGTATGCCGAAATGTCAAGCTGAAACCAAATGCAATAAGCAGACATTGGAAAAAAGTACATCGGTTGATAAATAACTATGACAGTTTCTTCTTTGTTACCTGATGGATAGTTAAGCTTGAACATAGAATAACACAACAGTCTTACTGTAAAATGACCAACATTTAGACGCCCTTTAAATTTCCTTCTATTTCCATTTCAAATTTTAAACGAACCCTTGTGTAGTTGTGAGCCCTATGTATACAAATTTTCCAAAAATATAATTCTGCAGGTTCAAAGTGGTATGAATGTAATGTGTATGTCAGCTACTTACCATTTTGTGCCAAGGCTTCCCTTGGTTAGTTCTTTCAAAGAAAAAACTATTCGCAGTGATAACGAACTTGCACTGCAATTGTTAGAGAGCCCTTAAACTACTTTTAATTAAAATTGCTACTCACGATTTGACACAACATTGACCGTAACAGTCATTTGATACTTACATTTTTGTTAACCCATTTTTCTAATACTGCCACATAGGCATTGATAACCTGTTATATTAAAAAAGACTTTTTTTTTAAACTTATGACATAACAATACATTACAATACATTACAATACATAACTTACTTAGAAGTCATTATAGGAGTACAAAAAAAACAAAAGTGAGAACTTACGAAAAAAAAAGAGATAAAAGTACAAGAAGAAATAAGTACGAGAAAGAAAATAAGACGGAGAACAGGTTCCTTTTTCTAAACTAATACAGTTAATATCTACAATGGCCAGTAATGTGGCTCCTTTTTTTTGGTTTTGTTGTTATATCCATTTTTGATATTCTATTTATTGTTAAGCGTTACAACTTTATCTGTTTCTTAGATTTGTGCTTCTCTATTTGAAGTTTACTTGCAAGGATGGCCATGAAAGCTTCCCAGTAGTACTCTTCTTCTTTTCTAGAGGCAGTGTAAATATAGTGTTTTGCAATAATCAAACAGAGGTTTAAACCAAGTCGATGAGAGAAGTCATTAGTAACACATTATTTTATCCTGTTTTCATCAAGAGTCATTGGCTCAGAGTTTTTGGAAATCCACCAGTTAGTAAACTGAGACCAAAAGCTCTTAACTTTCAGACAGGTTGCAAAAAGGTGGGTTAGTGTTTGTCTTTCAGAGCATAGGTGACATTTATCAGATTCTTTAAGTGCATCTCTAAAAAGTGTTGCGTTTGTTGGCAGAATGTGATGAATAATTTTAAATTGAAAGATGGCAAGTCTGGTGTCCTTGGTGACTTTGAAAGGAAGGCTATAAATGAGTTGTATTGTTTTCTCATTCAGATTAACTTTTACCATCCTTTTTTCAGCAGTAAGCGTTACAAACTTATTTTTAACAAGGAATTGTGTTGCTGATTTATTTTCTCCCAGGTGTAGAGAGCTTCCTTGTAGAAGGCAAGTGGTATTTCAAATTTACGTGCTTTTAAGTCGAAATTGCATTGAAGTAAAAATAATCCTCCGACATCCCTTAGGTAGCTCAATGGTATGTGGCTCCAACTTGAAGTTGCGTTACTGTTGTTAAGTCTTTTTATGCAAGAAACTTTAAGTACAGCGTTGATTATTTCGAAATCAGGCATATTCAGTCCGCCTTTTTGTTTCGGACCGATCATGGTCTTTTGCTTTATTTTAGCTTTTTTGTTCCACACAAATTGGGTAATTGCTTGATTTACCATTGTGATAAATTTCAAAGGAAAAGTGAGCACTGATGTGTTATATACAAGTTTAGAGATCGCAAGAGATTTTAAGATCGTTATATGGCCATATAATGTGAGGTTTCTAGGGTACCATAAGTTAAGAAGTTTTTTCATTGAGTTCAACTTTTGTTCAAAGTTTTTCTGATATGCAACTTCATCATCATGTGAAAAGTGAATACCTAAAGGGAGTACTGAGTTGGAAGGCCAAGCTATTCCGAGGGGTTCTGTTGTATTGTTTCTGTTCGCGCCTAACCACAATCCTTCAGTTTTGCTTTTGTTAATCTCTAGACCTGAACATTCCTGAAAGTTTGACAATAATTGGAACAAGTTAGTTGCAGATTTTAAGTCAGAAACAAAGGCAGTTGTGTCGTCGGCATATTGAGAAAGTTTAAATTCTTTGTTATGTATATTAATTCCTTGAATAGATTTATCATTTCTAATAGCAGTGGCTAGAATTTCAGCACATAGAACAAATAAAATGCCTGAGAGTGGACAGCCTTGACGAACGCCCCTCTCAGGTTTGAAAAACTCAGACGCATAACCATTGTTTATGAAGCAACTTGAGCAATCTGTGTAAAAGGTTTTTATCCACTTTTGAATGCTTGGACCGAAGTTAAAAACTTGTAAGGTCTTGTAAAGAAAATTCCAGTCGACAGTGTCGAAGGCTTTCTTGAAATCAATGAATATTGCCATCCCAGGGATGTTGTCTAATTCAGTTACCTTAATGATATCCATAATGAGTCTAATGTTTTGACCAATATAATGCTCTTTAACATAGCTGGTCTGATCGTCATTGATTATTCTGGGAAGAACTTTTGAAATCCTATGAGCTATGGCTTTAGTTGCAATTTTGTAATCAACATTAAGTAGTGTTAGCGGTCTCCAGTTTTCAAGGTGTGATTTATCCTTTCGTTTTTTGGGTATTACTTTGATAATTTCTTGCTTTTGCATTATATTTAAATGTTGTTGTTCGAACCCGGAATTTAGACTTTGTACCAACTCTTCGCCCAGCATCGGCCAAAAATGTAAATGGAACTCTACTGAAAGTCCGTTGGTTCCAAGACATTTGCCCTTGGCGCACTGCTCTAAAATATGAAGACATTCTTCATTAGTGAGTGGGAGCTCTAGTTCATTTTTTAGTTTCATCTAGCTTAGGAAGATTAGGATCCTCAAAGAATTGTTTGTACTTCAAAGTGTTACACGACACTGCAGTATAGAGATCTTTATAGAACATCTTTCCTTGTTCTAGGATTGCATTCGGAGAAGTGATTTCTCTATCATCGTTTGTCTTCAATTTGGAAATATGCATCTTAAAATGCTGTCTTTTTTCTAAATTCAAGAAATACTTAGTGTTCTTTTCGCCTTGTTCATGCCAGCGTGTTCTGCTTCTTATTATTGCGCCTTTTGTTCGATATTCTGCGATGATAAAGTTTTAAAATGCTCTCTTTTGATTGCTCCGTCTTCAGCAAGTTCATCAAATGGTCAATTTGGGCTTGAAGCTTTTTTTCTGTATTTCTGCGCTCTCTATTTTTCCATTTTGTATATTGGACACAGAAGCCTCTCACTTCCATCTTTATCATATCCCAGTAAAAACCTTTATCGTCTAGATAGTTGTGCTTTGTTTTGAAATCTGGTATCCTGTTAGAGAGTTCCTGTATGAATTTTTCATCACCCAGCAGAGAGTTGTTTATTTTCCAAAATCCCAGGCCTCGTTGAATATATTCCTTTGATTGCAGATTAAAAATAATTGCGGAATGATCAGACAATGTGTAATTAACAATTGTAGTCTTTCACAGAGTTTGACAAGCCAGTAATCCAGCCTGCATTGTATTTTTAGAGAATTATTACGCCATGCATATTGTGACTGATTGGGGTTTTGACACCTCCACACATGTTGTAGGTTGTAGGCTTTGCATAAATGTTTGATTGTGCTAATTACTACTTTTTTCCTTTCAATAGAAGTTCCGCCAGTTTTGTCTATAGGTGCTAGGGAGCAATTAAAGTCGCCCCCTAGAACAATTTGCATATCAGTGTATTCTCAAAGGGTGTCATCGAGCTTCGAAAAAAATGTTTTTTGACTGTTATTATCGTTTGGGCTGTAAATATTGCAAAGTAAAAACATAGAATCATACAGTGAGACTTCTAGCAGTATATACCTTCCTTCTTTATCAGCTATAAAGTTTTCAATGCGAACATCTAATTTCGGATTAAAAAGGATTGCAACACCTTTTGAATGATTTGTCCCATGGCTAAAGAAAAGATTCCCTCCCCATTCTGACTTCCACATTGCTTCTACATTTTCTGTAGAGTAAGTTTCTTGTAGGAAGATCACATCAAATTTATATTTGTGGAGCCATCTGAAAAGTTACCTTCTTTTTCTTGATTGGTTTAAACCTCTTGCATTGAGTGAGCAAAACGAAGCTTTAAACGGTGTTGTCATATCCTGTTTTTGTGTGATTTTTTTTCTACTGATTTTAGGGAAGCCTTCATGGTAATCCGAGTTGTGATATTTGACCCATATTTGGATTGTAATAAGATTATGCCATCCTTGAAGCTTGGCTTAAGCAATTGAGAAAATGCATAGTTGTTTCTTCCAAGATTAATTAAGTATAGATGCTTACTTGTAGGTATTACTGCATTACTAGATAGTTGCCAAGAGACCTGTAGAAGAAATATTAACGCGCGAACAAAAATTTTAAAAACTACAAAAATACTAAACACACGTGAGCGACAGAAAAGCGCCAGTTTGTGGGTAAAACTAGCGTGGTGAAACTACTCTGCCGAGAGCCGAATCAGCAAAGGAGGGCAAGGGAGCTGTATTATAAACTGACTAAATGGACAGACTCTCTTGAATATATAACCGTAAACCGAGTAGCACATAACGACCTGTGTTCTGAATTCCTATTTGTGTTGTATTTTGCAGCAAGACAGAAAAGGTCACATATGTTAACTAATAACAATTATTTAAGGAGATTTAAATTTGGTAGGAATATTGTCTACATGGTAAACTGCGTTGTTCACCATAAGATTTCTGTCTACTACTTTGGCATTCAAACCTTTTTCCTTGGCCTTGAACATGGCTTCGATGAGAGTTTTCCTCTCCATCTGGATCGCTCTCGCGTAATCTTGCGTAATGTAGATGTCTTTGTAATTTTCTGAGCTCTTCAGTTTGTTCTTTGCCTTTAGAACTTTCTCTCTATCATCTCTCAGCAGAAATCTAACAATTACTGGCCTTGGAGAAGCCTTGTCGACATCGTTGGATCGAGCTTTTCCAATTCTGTGGGCCACCTGTAGCTGCATGTGTTCTGTGTTAATGTTAAGTTTGTTTTCGATTAAATCGTGAATTGTGTCGATACAATTTTCGCCGGGTTGTTCCGGAATATTCATAAATCGTAGGTTCTCTCTTCTTGAATAAGTTTCAAGAGCAATTACTTTTTCCTGTTCCTCTGCCAGCTTTGTTTTAAGATACTCTATTCTTTGTGTTGGTCGTCAAGTTGCGATTGTCTTCTATTGAGTTGTACTATTTCAGCACTCTGGCTGTCCAAGTCGGTTTGAAGCTTTTTTCTTGAAGCACAACTGGCCTTTGATTCTTCTTGGATATCTCCGATGGCATCCCACGCAGCCTCCAGTGATTTCTCCATTTCTTTCATTGTGATTTTGACACCTTCGATCTCTGCCTTGAGTTCACACCTTAGGGTTGCCATTTCTGTTCTTAAGCTTCCGAAATGATCTTCCATTCTGTTGTCAATGTGATTTAGCTTGTCCAGCAATTGCAAGAGTGTGACTGGGGTTTCGAGAGTCTCGCTGTCTTCCATTTCTTTGCTGTGAAATTTATTTCTCTTCGGTGAAGGCGGAGAGTTCATCAAGGACGAAGAGCCTGTTGATCGCTCAGCACGCTTTGCCATGCATCAGCGATAGTAAGTATCGAAATTAGCCACGGCTTCACTAGTGTAGGTTTTTTCTCCAAATATAACGTCTTGCTTTGCACTAAAGCAATATTTTAGGGAACACGGCCTCCACGTAGATGTCAAGTTACGGAGCCGCGAAGATACGTCCGTTGGCCATCATACTCGGCCCAGTCTTAAAAAAGACTATTAGAAACTCACAAAGATAAAAAAGGTGTGAATTTGTGCTGCATTTGTTTCTATAAAGCAAAACCGAAAATCAGGAGAGTGCCGGGATCTTGCTCCTTTCGCATTTAATGGATGCATAGTTAACTGTGCATCAGCTGTTTTTTATCAGTAAAATACTACTTAGTGAATCATTTAGCCATCCAATTTCCAGGGTGTTGATGGCCCAAATAGACACCATTAAAGATTCGTGGATGTCCGGCATCCCTAATTGCAGTGTCTTGATATCCTTCCAAGTTACACCAGTTTTGAAAGTGTGGTAAGGGGTGGAAGTGTCATTCGTTACGGCTTGAACCTGACGAAAACGAATTTTTGCCAAATTGTAAAAGGGTGAAATTGTGGTAATACGTTTGAAAACGACGTTATTAAAAAAGCAAATCAAATGACTAATAGAGTTGAATTCCTTTTAGTTTAGTTCTCTTTGGGCAGCCAATCCTTGGTAACTCCCGGCTAACACATTTTTAGGCTTTTTATATCAGCTATCAAATGATGGTGATAACCTCAGAAATATTTAGTCTTTTTACTAGTGCCTCTTTGCACTGAGGGAATGCTTCTTGAACTTCCCGTATTCTGGGGAATGTTAGTCGGTCTGTATCAGCTTCCTCGGCTTCTAGGTCAGTGATGAACACCTATTCGGTGTCCACAGTCTCCATTGTTGCCTGAGCGGGCCTACCGAACACACCATTTTTTTGATCAATTTGTTCCAAAGACGTTACCGAAAAAATGCCATCTTCCACCTTCAGCACTCTCCCCAGAAAGAAACAATCGCAGTTACTGTATGTGGCAGTGACAAACATGCCACCCTATACCTGCAAAGGAAAACAGCTCATCAGTAGTAAATTTTTTTCTAGTACATATAAACCATTTGTGAAATCAACATAATTCAATCCTTTCTACGTAGCCGTTCATCCATTTACCTCTTGGCTTTTTGTAGGTTCCTGTTCTTTTCTTTCTGAAACGTCCAATTCTTGGACCCCTCTCGTCTCCACCGTTTGTGGTGGCGTCATATTATTGGTGTCTTTATGGGACATCTGCTGAAGGAATCGGACATAAGTTAAGTTGACAGCAATATTCAAATAGATGACTCACTGATTCTGGCTCTTCGGGTGACTCAACTTTCATTTCCTTCAGGGGTGTGGAGGTACTCTTAAAAGCAATGACAACAATAGGTAGTCAAAGACAATTGCGCTACAGCTATATGGGCTCACTAGTAACAGTGTCATGGTTTATGACACTATATATTTGTCTGCCACTCCCAATCTCAAGGCTAGAGAGCTAAGGTGGTTGGTTCGTTAGAACGTCCGAGTTGGGACCAGGAGGTGCCATGGACTAGCCTTTGCTGTACAAAAGAAAAAACACTAGGATAACAAAGTTAAAGAACCAGAGATGAAAGCTAGTGGAGCCTATTGCATTAATGTTCGTACATCCTGCCAATGCATAGTAGAGACGCTCACAGTTGGTTATTACGTACAAAATTTTAAATCGGTTCCTATGTTCATCTATATAGATCACTCAGCCCTCGACCAAATATTTCCCTAGCCAGACACCTTTACTAGTCAGTATTTACGGATTTCTTTGACTTTCTTGTCTGAAAATGAAGTAGATTAGATTTTCTTCAAAAGTGACACAGACCCTTCCTTCACAGGAATTTGTGAAAGGGACTTTTATTTGGTACAAACGTGTGTCGCTATAAAAGGCAAAAATGAAAAGGTTACTACATGGCAAGCACTCAATTACGTAGCAAATATTTTACTCACAAGTGGTATTAACTGCTTCTCGATTCCTGTGCAGTTTCCGTGAACTTGTCCTTCATCGACATTTATCTAGTAAAGGAGAGTAAATCGACCCATACAGATTGCATGACACTTCTTGTGGGGTATATTACTTGCTCCTTTTAACTTTGGTTGTCATGTGAGTTACGTAGATGTAATGGAAGCAATGTATAAAGGCAACCCTTACTACAAAAGGCATTGGTATGGCGTCTAATAGGGCTCCCACTGTTGATTCCGGTGACGAGGAGAGAACAACGCTAGAAGAGTACTGGTCATCAAGCAAGAGCTTCTTGCCCGACGATAAAGTTATCTGCAGCACGTAAGGGAAACTAACATTTTATAGGCATCTCAGCCTCTCCCAAAGGAGCAAGATAGATTGTAAATAAAATCAAATATGGATAAGCTTACTTCAGTTGACTTTTTTGTCATTTTCCCTGTTGTCTGGGTGGTTTTTCGTTCACTCTTGGTTTGGCCCTAAGAACCAAGACAACTGATTTAATTAATATTTCCGCCTGTCATAAACTAAGTCTTGAGAAGATACCATTCAGTGAACTAGCTTTGGATATAGCGGGTTAGTACAGGATTTTTTTTAGACAAGTCATGTTGAAATCATGTTAGAAGGTCATGCCTCATCAACCTCTCATACTAGCACTTATCGCAACCCAGTAATACTTAAGTGAACTCTTTTTTTACAGCTTGAACACTTACACTACTTACATTACTGATGTTATAATTACATTTACACTTACAATATACTTGTTACTTATACTACTTATACTTACAGTACTTGTACAATTTTTTTTTCTTAAGTGTTTAAAAGAAACAATTCCTCAAAAATTCTCCATGTTTTCTTAAACAGATTGATATCATTCGATTTAAAGGAAATATACTTTTTGGTTTGATATTTCTTTAATAAAATTCTTTCAAAGTCACTGAAAGATGGTTTCGTTCCTTCACACCGGCAAGTCCACAAGTACCTTTTTCCTAAAATGATTATATAGTTTAGCAGATCCATCTCCCCCATTAAAAATCCTAAAATAACCTCGCAATATTCTAAAGAGAGGCAAACGCAACTATTAAGTTTATTTAAAAATTTTTCACATATCTCATTCCAAAACGAAGTAGAAAAAGAACAGTCAAAGAAAATATGAGATATGGTCTCAGTAGTCTGATGACAGAGGGAGCAGTTGGGGTCAGAAATATGGCCTATCTTACAAAGTAATTCACTTGTATATAGAATAGAATTCAGTACTTTATACTGAAAAGAACGTACATAAGGTTCATTTGCAACTCTCAGTGGCATCATGAATGCCTCCGAAAGTTGCGTGTCCTCTAGATTAAATTCTTCTCTCAACTTGGCCCATTTATTTGGTTTTTCATATTTTTGCTTTATAAGAAGATGATAATAATCATGACACTTAAATTTTTCTAAATCAAGGCTATTCTCGAAGTTGGGCTCATGAACATGCAGTTTCAGTGGAACTGATTGCCTTAGACCTGTCCATACTAAGAAGTTGGAGTTCTTCAGTCCTGCATCCCTGACGACATTGAAAGACTCAATATTTGTCATCTCATAAAGCAGATGAGTTGTGTATATGATATTATTATCAAAGAAATGTTTATAGAAGACAGTTTTGCCATCAATCATTATTTCTTTGTTGTTCCATAAAATATACATATGTATATTTTCGGGATCCTTGATTTCTCTTAATTTTGACCACCAATCCAATAGTTCTCGATTGAAAGTTGCAGAAATTGTTAATCAGTTGATATTGTAATTGCACTGAATTAAAAATAACCTTCCTCCGTTTACCAAAAGATGATCAAGATAAGACCTCCAGAAACCAAAGTAATTTGGGTCGACTATTCGTTTTAACCAGCTTAGTCTCAAAGCCTTAACCATATTATCATAATCTAACATTTTAAGGCCACCTTGGTCGTAGGGTCCAAATGTTGAAAGTCAGATAACCTTGTTGTTACCATTCCACAAAATCAAAAAATGAGACTTGAATTCTTTTATGACTTCATGCAGAGTACATATCACCAAACTAGGATAGATCATTTTAGGAAATAAAAGTGTTTTAATAATATTTACCTTCCCGTAAATTGATAATCCTCTTGACTTCCATAGATTTATTGTGTTTTTAATTTTTTTCAACCTCTGAAGTTTTTTTCTACTAATATTTGTACATCAAATGTAATATACATTCCTAAAAATTTGACGCACGTTTTACACTTGACCCCTAGTGGTTCATTTTCACAATTCTGAAGTGACCCAATCCACATTGCTTCTGTTTTTGTTACATTTAGTTTAAGTCCAGATGCTTTCTCAAAAAGTTCAAGCAATCCAAACAAGGCTCACGCTGAGTCCAAGTCTGATAGGACAGCAGTTGTCATCAGCAAATTGCAACAATTTAGTTTCTAAACCAGCTATAGTTATTCCTTTAATATTTTCTTGATTTTGATAGCAATCACTAGGATTTCCACTGCGGTGACAAAAAGGTAAGGCGAGAGGGGGTCCCCTTGCCTTACTTCACGTTTTATATGGAAGTAGTGAGAGCATAAGCCATCGTTTATAATGCAACTTTGAACGCCGTTGTAGAGGATATGAACCCATCTTCTAAAATCTGGTCCAAAATTGAATTTTTCTAAACATTTTTCAAGGACGTCCCATTCTAAGCTATCGAAGGCTTTTTCGAAATCAATAAATAATAAAAGACCAGGTAGTTTCTTAACTTTCATATATTCAATTATATCCAGAATTGAACGTATATTTTCGCTAATATTTCTACCTGGAATATATCCTGATTGATTATGGTGAATTAATCCAGGTAAAAGATGCTTCATTCTTTCGGCGATAACTTTTGAAGCTATCTTCGCATCGATGTTCAGTAGGGAGATTGGCCTCCAGTTTTTAAGATCACAGCAATCTTGGTCTTTTTTCTCAATGAGTGTGATAACCGCCTGGGTTAGTACAAGATGCAATGTTTCATTAATGTAGGTACACAAAAATTGCAGTTCATAATCTGGTGTTACTATTCCTAATTGACTTATTTTCTGTTGATCCAGAGGGACGAAACATCTACTAATCAAATAAGAGACCAAGCATAGACCATTGAGAGCAAAGTGTTACCTTAACCCGCACTCTTGAGTTTTCAGTCTTCAGTTTCCCTTGCTCAGTATTTCCTGTAATCAATTCATACAATTATATCAGTCAGCAAAATCCTGAACATTAGTTACGAGGGGTAGCACCTCTAACAGAGGCTGTTTCGGGAATGTCAGTAAATACTTTGCTCCGCGAATTGGCAAGAAATGCCAGGTTTTGGGATTTTTATCCCAGGATTTGCCAGAAACTTGAGAGGGACAGGAAAAAAAATTGGGACCTACCAACTCATCATTCACTTTGAAAAGCAGTGTTTGATCCAGGTTGGCTTTTGTGGACAACAGTTCATCTTGCAATCTACTGATTACCTAAAAATATCAAAGGCGGAATAGTCTAAACGCTTACTGTCTTTCTCTCAAGAAAATTGAAGGGAACATAATGTGAAGTATTTTTATGGGACAAACCTGCGATTGCTTAGAGAGACTGGCCTGGAGCTAACACACAGAAGTGAAAACCAAAATATGTATACATGTATGTCCGGATTTATGAAAACCATGTTAAAGACTTTGCACCGAAATAGCAGGCATGTTTTTGGAAAATCAGTCAGAAAGTGTAGATAAATATGGCCATGTCGTACTGAAAGTGCTCTCTACGTTGTGTACTCTTAATAGAGTCCATACCATGCCTATACAAGTGTTTTAAGGCTTATCGTAGCTCAAATAACAGCAAATAACTCTCCTGTATGTCTTTTGAGGCCAGGAAGACTAAATTCACCGTCTTTTCATTGAATCATGAATTGTACAATTTAATTAAGAGTGCTTTTAACATGAAATTGGAGTCTAAATCAACACATGTACAGCTATCAAAACCACGGCAGAGGGCTAATCTATGGTTTTCTAAAGGCCTGCATCATCCTAAATGGACTGAACAAGAGCTTCCTACATCGAGAATTGATTGAACTTCAAACAAACAGGGCCATAGTTAGCAGTAAGCGAACACTCGACATGATGTCATTACGTCAATTATCACCTGGAAGCCACGCAAATAAATTTCTTTCGCACTAGCGAACCACAGACAGCTCTGATAGTTAACTAAGCCAAGAATGCCTAAAATTGATAAACCAAGGAAATTCTATTCACAATCAGTGCTTGAACTCATGTTCTTCACTCTGCTGGTGGCCATGTTTTGCTCACAAATAGCAATGTCCCTAATGGCGGAATGGCCGTTTCCAGATTTCAAAAGATTTTTTCTAAGTCTTTAGCCACATCAAAGTTTAGAGCAAATAACGCCAACAGTAGCTAGAAATGTCTAGTTCATTGCACGTCTAAGCCCTAAATTGATGTGGCTAAAGATTTTTGCTGTCTAAAGCAAGCACAACATTATCACCACAGGGCAAATGGCCTACTGTTACGGGACTAAATGCGACCTGTTCAGTTTACACATCTCAAGCCCACCTCACGTACGATAATGCACGACACTTGCTAGCAAATCGTTAGACTTGCGCCTTCACTGGACTTAATGATGTCCTAGGGCAGACTTCCTTCAGACAGCAAATACAGAACAATGATCAGTTGGCTCCTTCTCAGAGTCACCGCATGAACTGAAATTCAGACGAGTGTAGTCTGGGCTTAACTTTACACCGATTGAAAAGGGGAGGGGGGTGGCGCTGAATAATGAAAAAAATAGAGAAATAAATGAAACATGCAGCAAGAAGTGCTCTACATTTTATGCTAGGTAAGATTTACAAGCGGTTGCCATAAGGAAAGCAAAAAGATAAATAAATAAAGAATAATAGTAAAAAATAAATAAAAACTGCTTGATTTCATTAACACTGTTTTCATAAATCCAGACATATGTATAAATTATATAATTTTTTATGAATTTGGAACTGTATCCCTGATAATTAGAGAAAACTTCCAATACATGCTTTTAAGTTAAAAATAGTCTTTTATTCTTCAATCTTGAAAAGCAGGATATTTATGCAGACATAGTCACCCTTATTGATGAAATAAGAAAGATATCATCTTAAACTATTTCTTTCTCCACCTAGTTACCCTTCTGTTCTCTACATGTTTGCAACACTTCTTTGCATTTAGATATTATTTATTATTTTCATCTATTACTTTTTATTTATTGCTACTCAGAGTTTCATGCTTCTTGCGAAGCAATCATCAGGCAACTGCCAAAAATGATAGTTATAAAGATATTTGAAAATAGAGAACATTGCATACAAGCGGTGGCGAATCATTAATTAAGTGATGACAGTTTTCAGCAGGAATTTCTTAGAATGTCTACACCCACCCTTTAATGGCCTTGCAGTCTCAGTTGGATGAAACACATCACATGGTTCCTCAAAGAGCATTTAAAACTAACCTTTTCGATGTTTCTTTGCAAGTCCTCGTTTTCTCCCCTCCCTTTCATATTGCTCTCTCCAATGCTATAAAACATAAGTTTATTTGTCATATCAATGGGAAGTTTAAAATAGCCATCAGGAGAATAACGACATGATTCCATGAAGAGATAGCAGGACTGGTGACATAACCACGTGAGAAAAGAGAACACTATTTAACAATTTTTACTGCTCTCCCCTATAACTATATAGAAACTAAGAATGGGGTCAAAAAGTCTTTTTCCATTGCAGCATCCTCTTTGGGAGAACAGAGTCAATTCTCCAGTTAATAGAATGCTCCTTCGTTTTTAGGGTTTATCACATTAGGTTACACCCTCGCCACAACCGCTATGGCATGCTGTTTCTAAAATTCCTAGATGCGCCCCTGTTAGTGCAGATTACCCAACAAATGGTTAGCAAAGTCTAGGCAAGGGCCAGCCCTGAAGTGTTAGACAAACTATGTGCAATATATTCCTACATTATCCATTTCGGAACTAGTATGTTTGAACTCAGCATCAAACTCACCTGTCTGTGGTCCTCGCTGTCAATAAAGGAGGACAGTGACAGAAATCATTAAACAATGCTTGACAATCGTATTTCTACAGTAAATTTTTGCCTTTAATGTTAGACCTACTCACAGTTGTGGGTGCCTTGTTCAAATGGGTGACAGTAGTGGCATTGCCGTCCAGAATTTGGCATAATTTGCCACACTCTTCATCCTCAGTCATTCTCTTCTGGATACACTTAAACACGTACTGTGTTACTGAACCAGATCGCGTGCAGCGGTTTGCATTGGCTGCAATTTCCTTAAACTTGCTGAAATTACGGTTGCTGAGGGTTGCTATATGTTCATATTTATGAAGATCTTAAAAAAAAACAGAGAAATCTAAAAGCTCTACCCGTACCATACTACCACAACAAACTTCTCCATTTGGATACTGTAACAAGTAGCTTAGATTAATTCTTTATGTACTATTTCCAAAACGAGAGCGAGTGTTTTATCAGGGTATCCAAATACCGAGAAACAAATGAAAGCACTCGGCCTACGGCCTCGTGCTTTTATTGTTTCGAGGTGTTTGGATACCCCGATGAAACACGAAGCACAAGTTTTGGAAATAACTTATCATGATCACTCTTAAAGAAATAAACAAAGACTTCCAATTAGAATTGTTTGCTGTCTAACATTCCTTCCTCGATAATTTCAATATCAATGATATTTTTTACCGGCATAATTAATTTGCATTTATGGTGCGATTTAATTTATTCTGAGATGTGAAAGTTGCTGGGGTTGCCACCATTTACAAGTTGTTGTTCAGTCAGGATGTAAATCGCAAGAAAGTCGTTCGAGAGATTTCGGTAGCCGAAAAGTGTGGAGGATGAGAAGAAAAGTGTTGATAATGCAGTACCGAAATCAACAGCTTATAAAGCCAAATGGTCGTGTAAGGTTTTCGAGGAATGGAAACCGCATCAATTAGTGAAGTCCTGTACTTTGGAACCCGGCGGTCTTTTTACCACGAAACTTTGGAAAAACTTTGGAAACGGCCATTACAGATATGCCTGTATGTAGTCTCGACTACCAGCTGTCGAAGTTTGTTCAAGAAGTAAACAATTCTTCTGGGGAACATTATCCTTCCCGATAGTTGTACTCGATTATTTGCAGACTGAAGCGCCACCTTTCTGATGTAAATG
The DNA here is from genome assembly GCF_964199315.1 of Orbicella franksi. Taxonomy (NCBI): domain Eukaryota; kingdom Metazoa; phylum Cnidaria; class Anthozoa; order Scleractinia; family Merulinidae; genus Orbicella; species Orbicella franksi. The sequence continues at coordinate 5,958,657 of NC_138154.1, read as the reverse complement.
GAAGTGCTGCATTGAACCCTTTGGACATGTCCGACCGAAGGTAAGTTACATTTTTTGGGGATAAAATTTGGTTTGCGTAAACTACTTGTGTGCATTGTTTTTAATACTACTTTTTTTCTTTCGCTTTCTTAGGTTTGACATTTCGGCATGTTTTGGATGCAGAAATGAAAGAAGCAACGCAAATGGGTGTGACTTTGAAAACAAAGCTTACTTCTGAGTAATAAATATTCATTGATTTTGTGCAAGTTGTCATTGTGCATATTTTAGTGGTATACACCACTCTCACTGGAGAGTGGTATACCGTTTTTCATTGGGTATCCAAACACATGCACATGATGTGGTATACATCTTGTGGTTGGTAGTTGACCTTATGGATTATTAATGAGTTTGAGAAGTTGTGTTTATCACTCCTGATTCATGCAAAGATTAATGTAACAATAGTTATAATCTAATGCCACGAGCATAGAAGGATTCACCTTCACAAAAAATAAATGATGCTGTTGCTTGCCTTCCATCTTCCATCTTTTGATGTAGTTTCAGACGAGCTTCGATTTTGCTTTTCTTGCAGTTTGCTGCTCTCAAATGCTGCTAGTCTGGTTGTCTGAAGTTTATGATTATTTATGTTGAGATAAACAAAGGAACTGATCTCCACTACGATGATGGAAGAGAATTGCACCACTGGAAACAGGACGATATGTGAAACACGTAAAGGCAGAAAACTGTTTTGGAACAAACTAATCTCAATGGTTTATTTGATTGTGGTTAATTTCGTGGATAACGGTTCCCCTAGTAAGATGTAAATGATGTGTGTGAAGCTTCAACTGGTGCTCTCTGAAAATTGCTTGATTCTTGAGCTGCAAAGTGTAGCAAATGATAATTTTTTCCACATACACAATCTGAGTTCCTGGGGTTCTTCCGCTTCCGTTTAAAAACATGGCCGGCACAGAATCTGGGGCACAGAATCACGGGAATGAAATCTAATGTCATTTCATTTGTCGCAGTTGTGAATGTAGATAATTTTACTGTATCAGTTTTATGTGGATTCACTTTTTTAGCTTAGCTTTTCGAACATTTGATCTGATTAGACCATGTTACTGTAATCATCATATTATTTTCATTCGATCCTAATTTTTAGAATTGTAGAATATTCTTGTGTGAAGCGCATACGATCACCTCGTCATGCTAGTATGCGCTTTAGAAATCGTATTTTTCGGCCTTGCACAAATGTGTTTGTGGACTTAGTTTTGGGTATCACGCAACTGCCTACATGGACCTGTTTGTCAGAATCACTCAACTGGATAAATGAGATTATTTTACCATCAATAATAGATTGATGGATTGCACCCTCAAACGAGCAGTTGTAAAATAAAGTCATGCCAGCGCCTTGCATCGTGTTCCATTTTGTTACAGACCTTTACCTGTTAAGTTGCATTACAATGCACATTCTGTGCTGATTGCTTGAAAACAAAAACCAGCTACACGATAAAACCTAGTTATTGACTTGATAAAGAAAGCTAAGTTTGGCTGAAAATGATCTCTGGGGTTTCCCACAGTGTGAAGAATGTAAATTATCAGAGAGCTGTATTTTCCTGTCATTAAAACAGCTACTGAGTATTTTAAAAACTCATTGAACAAAGGATCTTAGTTAAATTAGAACTGTTTATTTAAGGACGTTTTCCATAGTCACAGTATTGAAACTGGTTGATTCCCAGAAATCTGGCGCTGGACTCACCAAGCGCCGAAAGAAGCTGTAACCTGGCGGAAATCGAACAGCTGCTAAAAGAGTTATGTACCTTAATCACAGCGTAGCCTATTGTTTGTTGCTAATCCTTTTTATGGTCCATTAATATCAACTGAAGCATACCTTTGGTATTATAACATCTTGAAAATTGGCCTTCCACATGTTGCGGAACTGGCTGTACCCTACAGGTTTACCATCCTTGCGATGCTTCTTCATTTCTTCCTCATACATCCTGGTAGGTAGGTAGGTAAAACTTTATTTATGCAGGGTGGCCCATTCAGCACAGTGGCTGGTATCCAGAGGGGCCCTGCTAAATACAATTTCTAAAAATATAAAACGTCTAATAGTATAAAATAGTTATAAAAATAGAGTTAAAAAAAAAAACTAACGTCTAGTAGTTAAAATAGTTATATAAAAAGAGTTTAAAAAATTGAAACGGATTACAAGCATGAACTGGTAGGAAAAAAATAGATATCATAAATTAGGTGCTATAAATAAAATGGGCTTTGACAAGATTTTTAAAAGAGGAGAGTGATACAGCTTGTTGGATTTTACAAGGTAGTGAATTAAAAAGGGCTGTGCCAGAAAGTCTAAAAGTACGTTTGCCAAGGCTAAGTTTAGGTTTGGGTAGATGGAGGTCAGCCTTCCTTCGAGTGTTGTAACCATGTACATTGTAGTTCCTAATGAAATAGTTACTTAAATACTGAGGAACTAAGTTATGCAAACATTTAAAAACTAAAACACATTTGTGGATTTTACGGTTCATTTCTAAGTCAGTCCACCCTAAAACATTAAAAGTATCTCTAGAAGAGTCACGCTTGAGAATGATACGGGCAGCACGGTTTTGCAACTGCTGCAGACTTTTGCTGGAGCCAACAGACAGTTCACCCCAAGCAGTGTCAGTATAACTTAAGATTGGCTCAATAAGGGTATTGTAGACACACTTCGCTGCTTTAAGAGTGAGGCAAGATCGTATGCGTGCTAGAAGTCCTAGACACTTATGAACTTTTTTACGAGTAGTGTCTATATGCTCTTTCCAGTGAAGCTGTTCATCGAGCATAGTCCCAAGGTAAGTGAACTTCGTCACTCTCTCTATGTCCTTGCTTTGAATCTGCAGGACAAAGTCTGAGGTGGTTTGCAGCAGTTGTCTTGTTCCAAAGAGTAACCCTTTGGTTTTGCTCTGGTTTAGTATTAGCTTACTGTTCACCAACCACTGCTCAACACGGTTGAGGTCTTCTTGTAAATTTTCCCTGATGTTGCTAACCGCAGATCTAGAATAATAGATAACAGTGTCATCCGCATACATGCTAATCGATGAGTGCAGTAAACATTGAGGCAAATCGTTTATGTGTATCACAAATAATAGAGGCCCCAACAAGTAACCCTGAGGAACACCGAAGTCGAGAGGAAGGCTGGATGATAACTCCTTTCCATATTGAACTCGCTGCGAGCGGGTGGTGAGATAGTTTCTGAACCAGCCGAGACTGTGCCCTCTAACTCCATAGTGCTCTAGCTTGTGAAGGAGACATTTGTGGTCAACAAGATCAAAAGCCTTTTTTAAGTCAATAAAGGCAGCGCCAGTCAACTGTTGTTTGTCCATGTGTTCTAATACATGATCAACCAAGTGGACAACCGCGGTTTCGGTAGACTTTTCTTTAATAACACACTTTTTCTTTGGTCAAACAGGATGGTAGGTGCTTTTTCTGTTCATTGGGCATCTGTCAGCCATTGTCTTTGCAAACTTTTCAAACCACGTTTTGGCAGATAAAAATGCTTTCGATCTTCCATAGCATCCTGGCCGTGCACTTGCTGCTGTCATTCACCCATTTTCAAAGTCTTTCTTGAGATTAAAGAACCTGAAACACAGTGCGATAGGAAAGGGCTATAAGTTAAAGCAAGGTAAACTTTGAAGCACACAACATCAAAGTCGGCTGAGTTAGCAAGCTGTTCACACTGTAATTTATATTGTGAGATATCTCACCTTCCATTACTTATACCATAACATCTTTTCCAGTCTTCTTGACAAACACCTTTCCCATTCACTTCGTACTCGTTGAACGGCTTTCCAGTATCTTTGGTATTCTTATTGAAGTAGAGGTAGTCCAGGATCAACACCCTCTGTTCTTCCTCCGTCTTCTCCCAAAATAAATTTAAACACTCTTCAACCTCCTCGCAGGCCGAAACAGTTGTTAGATATTTATTACTGCAACCTTGTTTCCCTGATAGAAGTTGATTTACATAAGAGCTGCTGGTAAATTGACTTTTCTTTGTTTTTCTCTCCTGAAGGGGTCCTTTTTGTTTTTCTCTACTTTTTGCTGGTTTGACGACTATGATTTCATCTGAAGAAATTTCACCCTGGGGAGAATTTTTAAAAGGAACACACCTTATTATTCAGCTAATAAATTTCAAATGTGACATAAAAGAGTCTTTATAGTAGACATCGTCTTAACTTGTTAGCTAATTAGAAACCCAAATTCACGGACCCAGCTTTTTACCCTTTACCTCACGTCACTGCAACTACCGGTATGGTTGCCTCACTTGGTAAATAAGAGGCAGGTATGTGGTTATCTTCAGAATTCTTTTAGATGGTTTTTTCCTTGCAGAAATGTTTTTATTTTCTCATATCACACTCAGAAGAACATAGACTACTAACTGCATTGGTGATACTTTCAGAGTCAGAGCTCTCTCATATGACTTCTCTGATTTGCCTCCATCCTTGTTGTCTTCTGATCCCTGTTGTGAGCAATTGTAATGATATTAGCGATTCAGTTGAAGTTGTCACGCGTTAAATTTCCAGGTTAATAAAGTGTGCTACAAGAAACCTGAAGAAACAAAATTTGAGGCGTACAGATCGGATGTATTTCTCAGTCTATGTCAGTTGCAAGTGACCTCAATCCACTAGGTCAAAGATAATAAAAAAGGTAAAATCTGCATACGAGCCAAGTGGCCCATCAGGCTGGAGCTTATCCCAGTTTCTGTAGCATGAAGCGACTAGGAGTATTTCTACTCCCCCCTGGATGGGATGCTAGTCCATCGCAGGGTTACTCCCAGCATTAAGTTCGCCAGTACCCATTTATACACCTGGGTGGAGAGAGGCACTGTGAGAGTAGTGTCTTGCCCAAGAACACAACACAAAGTCCCTGGCCAGAGCTCGAACCCGGACCGCTCAATCCGGAGACGAGCGCATTAACCATGAGGCCACCACACCTCCCACAATAGATACAGTGTAAACAGTCAGATTTTACCGCTGACAATTAATTCATTATTTGCTTCAATTCCGGTTGGTTTTCACAAATAAAACTAGAATAAGTACAGTCCATTGCTATGTTCACATTTTCAAAGTGGGCATCACTGGGCTTACTTATCAACTTCATTTTTCTTGTCAACGTAACTTCTGTAACACGACGACTGTCTTAACTTACACTTCTGCAACTGCTGCAACCTCCCCTGAGCTGTAGAATATCTATCTTTCTATGGCAGGTGTACTTATGAAAAATAAAATGTAAAATAGAATGAGTTATCACACTCATGCAAAAGACTTAAAAAGTGTATATACCTGATATACGCCATCATATTGATCTTCTTGTCGAAGTAAATCTCTTTGTTTGGCAGAGATATAAAACCTCTGCTGTGGGACAAACGGAACACTCCTCATGATCACCGAAAACACAGTTGGTTCAGATCCCATTGAAAGAAGCAGGGGCATTTTTACGTCTCCATCTTCTCGATCATCACCACCGTCTCTGCTGCCAGTAGCTAACAGGGATGGTCTTCGTATAGAACGCACAGAAGAGGCCGAGAGTCATTGCCGTCCAATACTCTATCAACCCATCGTACAAGATGATTATGGACCTTGGCTATCAAGGATAATCAAGTACCCCTGTTCATTGTTCATTGTCTTTTTCAATTGCAAATATAACAGGAAAGGTATTAATACATGAAATCAGTTAGGAACTGCCTAAGCCACAAGAAATAAATGAGAGGTTCAGTGTCACATGTGTTTTCCTGACTTCAGGTAAATTGTTTCACGAAGTGTGGTGTATGCACCATGATAAAGGAGCACATCCACAAGCTGAAAGGAAAGGCCCGTAGGGTGACATGGATAGAGAAAAAAGCCATTCATCTCCAACAGCAAGCGTAAGTGACAGACTCAATACGACACGCGGTTTACTGTTTGACCATTGATTGCGAACCATGATGCCTTTTCTGTTTGTAACACATGTTTTTGAATGAATTCACATAGATTTTTCTCATCAAAGATACATTGATCTCGGAATGTACAAAATTTACACTTCTGTCTTCTGCGGTGAGACACTGAAGAATTGTGGCTCGGTTTGGCCTTTTCCATTAAGGAGACGCCAAAAAAGTGCCGGCTAGGTTTATTGTAATTATGGAGGTGTGGTATTCAAGTAATAATGATGATGATGACAATGGTAATGATAATGATAATAATAATGATAATAACAATAGTCATCTTTCATGAAGTCATTAACTTTCTTCATTTAAGAAGAACATTTCAGCTTTACACCCACTTAGCACAAATTAAACTATGATATCTCAAAAACTAATTACCGTATTTATTCGCCTATAAGTTGATCCCGGCTATAAGCCAAGACCCCAAACTTGAGAGAACTGACGATGGGCTTAAGCTTGTCAAAAAAAATTGGAAAACTCTCAGCTATAAGCCGAGACCAAAGTTTCGCAGAAAAATTTTACCTTTGAAACGTCCCTCTGAGGAAACATATGTTGATTGTTGAACGAATAAACACAACCAAATGAATATTCAAAAGTTTATTGTAAGCAGTTAGCGAATTAGTGAGAATGTGAATATCAATTGATCCTAACTAGTCTATAAGTACAGCTGAACATAATGAATTCCACCATTCAGACTAAGTCTCAAACAAACGCTTACCAAAATTATCAGTTTACATATCGTCCATGATCGTATTCATCATGCCAAAAGTTCGCCGTACTTCTTACAACATGGCTTTTAAGCTCAAAGTTGTTGCTGAAGCTGAGGCTGTTGAAAACAACTCAGAGATCGCCCGAGATTACGGGATTAGCGAGTCGATGGTTCGTCGACGGAGAAGAGACCAGGCGAAGCTTTTCAACGGCGAGCTGAAGATGTCTGCGAAACGAACAACGTATCCAGAGCTAGACCAGCAGATGTTGGAATGGTTTTCAGACCAAAGAGAGCAAGGTGAGTACTCATTGTTTCATGTCAAATCGGATAAACATTTCATGTAGATTCAATTGATTTTTTATGATCGAAATCGATCAAAAAGTTTTCCCTCGATCTCTTCACACGAGCGAGTGCACGTGAGTTTGTTTGTCGACCTGTGGGAACCAACGCTTGTGATTGGCCAGATTTAGAAATCGTCATAACAAATTAACAATGCCTGTCAACGCAAAGTGAACAGAACACTTTGCTTGATCACTTCGTTCGCTTGAATGTTTATTAATCCTGGACGGTTTTATTTTTCACAGGTATTGCCGTGAGTGGACTAATGCTGCGCCTGAAGGCAAAAGAACTGTCCACCGATCCTCCGTTTAAAGCTTCCCTTGGCTGGTACCAGAACTGGAAACGATGCCACTCAGTAAGCCTTCAAACAAAAACAACACTCGCCCAGCGACTACCTGAAGACCTAGAAGAGAAAATTGTCCAGTTCCACTGGTTTATCATCGCAGCCAGACGATGAACAGCTTATCCCCTGTCCCGAATTTACAACATGGATGAGACGCCAATGTGTTTTGAACTTCCTTCAAGCTGAACGCTAGAGTTCAGTGGTAGTAGAACTGTGCCTGTTAAATCTTGCGGAGCAGAGAAGCAAAGCTTCACCGTAACTCTTGGCATCGCTGCAGATGGGGCCAAACTTCCTCCCAAGGTCATTTTTAAAGGCGTCCGGACTCCACAAGACCTCGTCATTCCTGATTCTCTCCATGTTTCCTTTGACAAAAAAGGATGGATGGATGAGCCAGGTTTTCAGTACTGGATTCGCCAGTGTTTGCTGAGGAACCCTCGCAACGAACCGTCACTGCTAGTGTGGGATTCGTTCAGAGCTCACCTAACCGATGCCGTCAAAAGCGATCTCAACGGTTCAACATCGACGTAACAGTCATCCCTGGAGGTCTAACCCCCATTTTGCAGCCCTTGGATAAATGCTTGAATAAGCCATTTAAAGATCACCTCCGGAAAAAGTACTTGGCGTGGATGATCACTGGGCCATTTCAGTTCACCCCGGCAGGAAAGAAGAAGGCGCCAACTAGAAATCTTGTCCTTCAATGGATTAAAGAAGCATGGCAAGAGATTCCAGAGGAGATGGTAAAGAAGTCTTTTAAGAGCTGTGGAATTTTCAATGCCATGGACGGAACGGAAGACGACACAATCTACTCCAAGGACTCACAGGAACTCGATGATGATGAAGAAATGGAGGATGAGTTCAAAATGGACAGCAAAGACGAGACTGATGGCAAGTAAACTTTTAGTTAAAAGCTAATAACTATCACACACAAACGGTTCCTTTAGGAGCCACCAATTATATAAAAGTTCAATGACCAACATTTTACGACTTGTTTTTGTTGTGTTTTACTATAATTTCATGAAACTGACTTGGCTATAAGCCGAATCAGAAGTGTCTATGATGCTTTTCACTTTGTTGATGACACTTCCAAGAAAAAAATTATTCAAAACTCTCGGCTATAAGCCAAACCCCGCTTTTCGGAAAAAAATTCCCAAAACTGAGTAAAATTTTTTGCAAAAATCGCTCGGCTTATAGGCCAATAAATACGGTATTTGCTTTACATTTTATGATAGACGGGAAGACAGAAGTATTATAAACACCAAAACAAAGCAAGAAAGATGTCTGACATATACATGTCTGTTATCACTGACGGGATGGATTAATCAAAAACTAACATCCCACATTTCAAGGTGAAATCCAAGATAAGTTTGTTTCAACACTGTCTTTGAAGATATCTGAAGAAGAACGAATGCCAAAAGGCCATTGGTTCACATAATTAGGGACCAGGGTCATTAGTACTTTGAAAGTACCAGGCAGAGTGATATTATGTTTTGTAGTGTAAATAAATGGTTAAGAATATTCTTTATGATGGTAAGTAACAAACTCTGTCTCACGTCAACAGCTGGAAGGAGAACACGCTGAATTTATGACAACCCATGTAACCAGTGTTTTGTCTCACGGACATAATTTGGCTTGGACTTTCATTGATTTACTGAGATGGCCTGCTGAAGCCAATCCTACCATAAATGTCCTGTTGACTGTGCTTAAGGTTATCGTTGATCAGGTATGTTAAATCATTATTTGTGAGTGGATCATGTTATTTCTCAACAAGTATAAATGCAGAAATTAAAACTGAAGGACCTTGACATGATCCATTTTTCACATTTCTTTCTCGGAGGTTGGGAGTCTTGTGGTGGTGTTGTATTGGCAGATGGATAATTACTTCCGAGACTGCAAAAATATATATTCTGGGATTCTGTACCTTCTTAGTCATGGCAAGGGTTTTTAAAAAGGTGAGAAAATGTATCTTCAGAAGCCCGACATTCCTTAGTCTAACGCCTATGAAATCCTCAAATGAAGTGCAAATTTTTAAGTGCCAGTGAACGCTTTGATAAAAATTTGAAGCGAAAAGGATTAAGGTTTCTTGCAACTGTTTACTGATGGATTTTGTCAAATCAAGATAGCTTGAAAGATGAATTCAAACTTCTTCCTTATATTACTGCATTTCCCCATTTCATTTAAAATAAGGTAACTTTGATTGCGTTTGGAAGTCTGTTTACCAAAGTAGTTCATGTTTGATTAAGTTATTCTGCTCCACTTGCAGGTGATGAGGCTGCAGTTTTCTGACCTGGGTTGTTTTCAATCTGCTTACATACCTTGCTTTTTCAGCCTCTGAAACCTTCAATGGACAGTTTTGGCTGATACCAGGATACAGGGTAAAAAAACGTTGGCAACTTCTTTAACTATCTGTTATTTTTGTCCGCTAACAGGTAAAACTATCTTACCTCCTTGTCGGTCACACTCACGAGGATGTAGACCAAGTAAGTGACCTGTTTGTTACATGTAGTTTTCGGTTCGGTTTCTTATGAACTAGTACCAGTTACTGCAGAAGTGTTTAACGGGACTGTGTTTACCTTCATATTTATGCTGTATGTGTTAATCATGAACAAAACTGTAGTCTTGGTTTACGGTAGAGCTATATTGTCGACTTTGAGCTATCACATCATATCTATTGTTCAACAGATGTTCAGGAGAATTTCGGAAGCATTAAAAAAAGCAGATGCGACCACACTAAAAGCCCTACGAGACCTGATAACGCCCAGTTACACCCCGAATCCATCCACGGTGTACATGGACAACATTTATGACATGAAGTCCTGGATATGCCCATACATCACAACTTTTCAACATCATGGCACCCCTCACATTTTTGGTTTCACAAAAAATGGAAAAGGTGAAGTGGAAATGGTGTACCGTCTTCTGGCTGGTGGGAAGTGCAAGGAATGGTTACCCAAGGAGGGACCATTTGTTGTAATGAAAGATATACCTCCTGGATATCCTTCCTTGCTCAGGCCAGAGGACATCAAAAATGTGACGCTCGAGGCCATGGAAAGGCATCGGATCACCTCAAGTCTCGTTTAACTGGGGCTGACTTCGAATGGTGGACATCCTTTACCACCAAAAAAAGAGTGTAGAGGGAAATGTGGGAGGAGATGACAGAGGAAGAATACCTGAAAGCCGGGGAATCCTGTGACATCAGCGCCCTTTCCTTCAAATCTTGGCCCTCAGACCAGGATGTCAACGAAGATGATGAGATCTTGAGGGCTGAAGCAGCTATACTTCTGCAATTAAACAAGGAGCACCACCCAGTGAGATATATTCGAGAAATGCAAGCATGCTATGTTGTCCAAACTCTGATGGATAGTGCAGGGAGATAATTTTTCCCGGACTGACGGCTTACCTTAAGCTGTTGGCTATCCTACATTAAATTGGAGGGGTACTGAGGATTGACTACTTTTGTTTAAGTTATTTAAGTTAACAATTATTTCAGTGTTGATCAATAATCTCTATTTTTCGTAGGTTAAACAGACTGGTGGACCCCAAGCTAGGACTGTTTCCCTTGGAAAAGAAAACCTTCCTGTGGACCCACCACCAAGAAAGAAGAAAAATACGAAAAATTAATTTTAACAAAAGCTTAGTTTATATTCTTGGTCTTCAGATGCCTGCACATCATGCAAGAGAAAAATAAATCCATAAACTATTCAATAGATAAACTCAAGAAATAGAGATATTGTAGAAAAGTAATTAATGCCAAAGTCCCAGGGCTGTGCGATATTCCGTACTCAAGTTGGTGGATACTGAGAACTGTTTCTCATTTAAGAATGATTGTAATTCAGGCTCCCTTATTGGACAAGGCCGGGAACAGTTTTCAGAGTGACAAAAATTCTCAGTTTCCAGTTGAAAAGTGCATTTTCCACTTTGACATTGCACTCTGTTAGAAGCATTCATGTCCCTTTAGCTGTTACATGCATGTTTTCCATTCTGCCTTGGTCCCAGTTCTCCTCGCACAATTTTGATCTTACTGAGGGGTGCTGGTGAGTACTGAAATGTCATCCAATCCGCTGACACACAACTCGTCATCTAAGGGAAGCGGTTGGAAAGCCGATACATGATGTAGCGTCCTTTCCAAACGAGTATTTATAATGCCGTTTTCCATACAGCATGTACTGAAAAAAAAATCGCTTAACTAAAAGAAAGCAAAGATCTAATAGTAAGAGGCTGTTTCCTTGTAATTCTCGCCAGCTCGATGAAAGCAAGTTTTGTTCAGAGTTCATAATTCGACAGCATTTGAAGGTGTTTGGAAAATATGAACCCTCTGCTCATAATGTGGACCATGAAATGAGTGATGAACTCACAACAGATAGTGACCATGATGAAAGTTCTTCTGAAACAGACAGCTGGAACAGTTGAGGTGAAGAGAATGCCAGAGAGGGTGATCAGCTAAGCAGACAACATTTGTGAAGATGATGCAGTTGTTGAACAGGATGATCCATCGAGTGATGAAATCGACGAGTCAGAGGATTCAGATGTTCAGTTAGTCTACAGTGATTCAGATGACAGTAGTTTGACAGATATGGAATCAGAAAATGATCGTGAAGGAAATGTGTATAACAGTGACTTTGCAAAGTTACCTCTCTATGAAAATTCTGTGACCGTCCTTCAGGCTTTAGCAGGATACTTGGCATGGTTTTCTCAGCATCCCAGTGCAAGCAAGACCTCCATTACTGAGCTGTGCAGTTGCACCAGAAATTTATTCTTCCATCTCCTAACAACTTGCCATCATGCTATGATGAGGCATTTAAGCTGATTAAGCCATTCCTCTTGCCATACATTTCATATGATTTTTGCATCAATGAATGTGTGGTGTTCAGGAAAACAAGCCAGTATGATCACTCTAAGTTAAAAGAATGCCCAATTTGTGGAGAAAACCGATTTAATACTAGCAGAATTGCTAAATGGACATTTAGCGATTATCGACTTAGGCCTCGTTTGAAGAGAATGTTTGCCATAAGCAGCATCTCCCAATGTCTTCAGGCCCATGCAATCTTTACTAATGATCCTGATATCACAATGTACAATGTGCATGATTCTCCTTTATGGAAGAAGGCTTTTACGGAAGATGGTTTTTCCAAAGGAGACCCGAGAGGGATTTTGTTACAACTTTGTACTGATGGGGTCAACCCTTTCAACTCAAACAAAGTAAATTATTCTATGTGGCCAATAATGTTCAGTGTCTTAAACCTCCCAGGTCAGACACACCTACCAGAACATAATGTTGGTTGGAATTGTACCTGCACAAGTAGAGGGTAAGGAATCCAAATCACTAGATCCTTACCTAGAGATTGTTGTGGATGAACTGCTGGACTTGTCAGAAGCAACATTCTATGATTGTTATCGGACAGCTGAATTTACCTTCAAGATTGACATTTTTAACTGTGTACTGGACTACCCTGGACTTATGAACATTCTTAGTGCTCCTGGGCCTAATGCCCTTCAGGGATGCATGTGGTGTGAAAAAAGAGGTACATGTACAACTTGTACTTACAATATGGTCCATTTTTATATCCATGTATAGTTTGTTTACCATAATTTTAAAGCAGTTTGATTGCAATGCACACTATCTTTCACTTAGGTGTAAAGTTATGTCTATTTCTTGAAAATTCTAGCTTTCTGGTGATGCCTTCAATTGTTTTTTTAGGTGACAGCACCTAAAATTTTGATACTAGGTGTTAAACTTTGCATGTGTTATTCTCAATTTCCAAGCCCTGGATAGTTTCATTTTTCCATTGTTACATGTATGTTGTTTCAATTTACATTCACAGTGAAGTTAGACCTACATGCTACATTATTACATTTAATAGTTTCCTTATTAGGGAAACATGTAACCTCACTTGACAAGGTTGTCTATCTGGAAAACAGGCGGTTCTTGCTAGAAGGCCATGAACTGTGAAGAACTAAAGGATTTCCTGGAGTTGAATGTGAAACCCGTGAAAGACCAAACTGCTTGACCAATGAAGACATCCTTTGGAGTGCTGTAGCTCACAGTAGGGCCAAACACAAAACTCAGGCAAGCAATGTTTTGAAGGTAAAATGTTTTTTTGAAATCTTGTACAAAAATATAAATAGTCATTTGCAAAAAAGTTGCTCTGAGAGATATATATAGAAAGTTAGGACATACGCTGCACCAGTGAGCTGTGGCGCTCCTTTTGTTTTGCAGTTTTGGTGGCTGAGTGTGCTAATCCTGTTGTTGCCTGATAGGAAATGAGACCTGAGGTCCATTCCCACACAAGACACTAACTTACCAGAGCACTCTTTTTGCAAATGACTGTATTTATCAATATATGGACATACTGGGGTGCAGTGGAAAGTTATATGGCAAGCTGGGTTGGTGCACGAGAGTGCTTATAGCTAAATATAGTTCTACACATTGTTTGAACAAAGATCATCATTCTTTATGCTTGTGTCCTGAGATTGGACTTACATTGAACAAGTTTAAAGCAGAGCCACAATTTACTGACAACAGTATTCTAATTATCTCCAGGTGACAGGCTCCAAAGGTGTCAACTGTTTCATGTTGCTTCCAACCCATAACAGGGTGCACCACGACCTGAAGAATGTCATTGTAACATTTTTCAACCTCACAACTGGGAAGGGGGATAGCAAGAAAGTCAGAGATGGTAAAAACTGAAACATTTTTTTAAGGTGTCTTCATGCTAAAATGCTACCAGCACATGTTAGTTCTAGCTTTTTACAGTCGGGGCTTGATTATCTACCAAGCAATTTGTCTGATTTGACCACTGCACCTTTTAGCAGATGGCAGCATTAGTTAAAGATTGCTTGCTGGAAAGGAGTGTAAAGAAAAGGTGGGAGTGCAAAGACTGTGAAAGGGCTGTATTCACCTAATTTTCTTGGAGTTAATAAATTTGAAAGATCTTGATTATGGTGTATTACTGTTTTCATGGCTTTGGTTCCCCCATCTACTGTAATCACAAGAAACCCTCCTTAGTTACAGCAAAATATGAATACATATTTATTATTTGACACTCTGAATGTAATTGCTTAAACTGCAGATGAAAATGCTGTTGCTTCAACTTCCAAAGGTGGTTCAAAACGAAAAAAAAAGGAAGAAGTCCTTCCCAATGCACCATTTCGTATGTCCAAAGAGGAGATGAGGTGTGTTGACAAGCGGGCCTTAACTGTCTGTGTACCACAAGGCTATGGTTGGAAGCCCAGTGCCGGATTTCTGCCGGTTACTTGATTACATGTCACCGGTTATTATGGTCTACTTTCTGGTATGCTGCCTAGCTGCCCCTTACTTGTCACAGCTGCCTTGAACAACGCACTGACAAACTGAATAGTTATATGTAAACGTTTTTGTCATGTAGAAAGATATATTCCTTTTGTCTTTTCATTAAATTTGACAGGTAAAACAATAATGCTTTATTTGCAGATTGTGCCTTAAAGTGTATTGCATACTGACTAACAACAGTATAATTGAAAAGATTAGAAAATATACACATTGTTTCCGTGGGCTGCACCTTACAATTTTGAGATAATGATAAAGTACATTTAAAATGTAAAATTATTAAGTACATTTGGATATAATAGTATGATTTGAATAGTGTAAAAATGTTTAAGTTATTAATATTATTAATACAAGCAGTGCAGTGCACATGAAGGCACACCACTAGAATAAGGTCTCTTTGAAATCGTTTGGTTTTACATCTCACTAGTGATATAGCTTATCACAATCAAAGGCTCCTGTGAGCAGCTCATGGATAAATGTTTCCTTTTGCCTCTGTTTCAAAATGAGTCTTCGTGCGAAACCTTTCACTTAAAAATAAGTTAATAAACCTGTAGGCGGAAGTCATATGAATGGTTTTGTACTTAGACTCGTTTTGACATAGAGGCAAAATGCAACTCGGAAATGGCCTATTGGATGAATGTAGAAAACGTAGTTGAATAAAAAGAGAAGAGGAATTGATCATTGTAGAATTGTTCTTGGTACTGCAGTGGAAAACAGGAAAAGAAACATCAGTTGGTCAAATGTGATGCATGGGTTCTGATGTCCAAATATGGTTGTTTATTGACACCCTTTAGGTGGTTGAATTTGTTCTTTGGTAAAATTGTTTCATAATAAATAATTATTTATTACATGTTTGAAATGGATCTCAACAGCTAGAGTACAACGACAAAAATCAAGTTGAACACTGCTTTTATTAGGAATATTTTCTTTATTTTTAAGTCCACTGAAATACCGACTACCATAATGTAACACATGAAGGCTAAGAGGAGAAGACATCGTAGCCAACAGTCTCTTATAAATGCAGATAAGATTATACATTTTTTTGGCTGAGTTATAAATAACAATCTTTACAGCGGCAGGACACATGTAGTAGAAGTACAGCATGATATTACCGTCATTTTAGAATTGAATGAAAATTCAACAGGTATAAGCTGAAACAGTTAGGATAGCTTATACTTCAAATAAACATAGCAAGATTTGTATTTAATTAATAAAGAGAGATTAACACATTCTATTTTTGTGTTCCTTTACACTGGAGTCTAGTGTTTTCCTTTAATTGTAGTCCTAATACAAAGGACTAATGTTTCTCTACATGTATATGTTCATGTATATGAACATGATATGGAGCTCCTAATTTTAAGTTGAAGTTGTATTTCTGTATTCCACTGTAAAGCTGTAGGTTCTGAGTCAAGTTTTGACACATGTAGTGAGTTGAGGTAGATTTCACATGTCAACATTCTTAACTTTAAGTGTTTCCAACTCTGTAATTATACTGTAAATCCTCAAATTAGCACTCCCCTTGAATAAGTGCCCCCCTTGAATAAGTGCCCCCCTTGAATAAGTGCCCCCCTTGGTCAAGCCCCCCCCCCCTCAAATAAGCACCCCCTCATCCTGTCCTAAATTTGAAATAAGTGCCCCAGGCGCTAATTCGAGGATTTACGGTGTGCAGTTTGGAGAGGCATTTTATGTGCTTGTAACCAATGTTTTTTTGCAAAGAGTGAGTTTCGACAGCTGAAGTGGAAGCTAAAAAAGGTGTTGAAACCATTTTATTCTCTTCCTAAGTAGGAGTATTCCACATCCATCTGTAATTCTCAGATTAATTCCATGAAGTCGTAAGGGTGACTTGTGCTGTTTAAGCTGGTTTCTATGAAGTCTTTTGCTATTATTTTTGGCAGCTGATAAATAGTATAGCATCAGTAATGGTGTAGTTAATATTAACATTTTCTTACTGTCACTTGCATATCATAGTATACCATAGTTGTTACCACAGTGTTCTTCCGGGTTATTTGCATACAGCTGTGTGCACAATAGTTCAACTTGTTTCACCTGCAATACACAATAAAGATAATCGTCATATTTTAAAAGCATATAAAAATGAATGCAGAAAAATTACACATGTAGTATATCTCTAATTTGCTGCCCTTTCCCCTCCCCCTGTACCCAGCCCCAAGAAAAATAGGCTACTTACCTAAATGTGGTATCCAAGTGATATTTCTTGTTTTTCTGGAAAGGGTTTAAGAATGAAAATGCCAGTTATAAATGGCATGCTTTCCTTTAAGAAATATTGGAGCTAAAAGAATTCCTTTAACCTGAAAAATTTATTCTTATATACGGCATCTCCAAATCCTGGTAGAGTTACATGTAATTTTGAATCCCTTTGAGGACTAGGGATTTAGGAACATGAAAAGCACAGGAAATTCAAACCATTCTTTATTTCTGTCAATAAATGTTCTGACATTTAGATACGTATTTGGTATGTAAAGTTTAACCTTCAGCTAAATCAATTCTAATGATCTCATATGATATACATAGAGAATTGTTTTTAACAGATATTCAAACAGCTCTCGTGGAAATTTATATAAATGATCACCTGCTGGTTGTGCACATAATTTGTGGTACATGATCTAGCATCATCTATCTGTGTACGGTAGTCAGTAGTATACTGGTTAATCAACTGAGTGTATCCTTTGTCTGTTATAAGATATTTCATTAGATCCTTTTGTTCTGTATTTGCCTGCATGTGATCAATATTGAAATCCCCACGCAGTACAATTGAAATTGTAGGTTTTATTAATACTGAGTTGTGGAGATGAGTGAGAGCATGAATTAACTTTGAAATTGTAATTCAAAACAGTTCAAAACATTAAAAGGTACACAGCAGTTCCATAGTAAGTTCTTATGTCAGACTGACTAAAGTAATTTCTGCAAAGCGTAAATTCCCGAAGCTGATATGCATCATCTCTATCTGACAAGCAAAGTTTTGATTCAACAAAAATGTTGACATCAGCTTTTTAAATGTTGTAATCACTTCGCACATCATCTATATGTGGAGGTGGAGCCAGAGGTGGAGAGATCCAACATTCTGAGACAAGACTGTTTTTGTCTGAGATGAATTGTTGGTCTGTAACACTGGCAAAGGTACAAGGCTTGCTTGTGTTCTTAGTCTGCTCATTTCACATTTAACTTTCTCACTAAACCTTTATTTTGAACTCAACGTAAGCTTCTTCAAAACTACACGAGGCTGAGTATATACACGAGAGACTTGTTATCAGCATTTCCAGTGCAAACTACATCCATAATACTGATCGATAATACAAATCGCCGACAGACTCAAATCAACTCTGTAAAGACAACATCTAAAAATGACACAAAATGGTGAATGTCAGCTGTTTAGAAAACCATGTGCTTTGTCAGATGACTAATTTCGGGATCAAGCAGTTTCCAAACAAAAGAATCTAATTACTAGTACGCAAAAGTGCTCTCATAGACATAGTTTATAAAGAAAAAAATGATACAACAAGAAGGCTTACCTTAGCTTCTATATAATATGGCATTTATTTCATTCCTCGTCCAGGTGACATTAAAACATTTTTAAACGATTCCGTCGATTTGTCCATGGACCACAGTCGATAGACATTGTAGCTTTCAAGATTTCGATGCAAGGATCGTCGCTTACAAGATTTCATTGTCGATTTGTCGTAGCAAGTGTTCCTAAGTGTGAAAACTTTCCATTTTTCAACCCACGAAGGAGTCCCTGTTTACAAATCAAACAAAAAAACATCTTTGACCTCCGTGCTGTGTTACGCTGTGTTGTTGGACAAAAATTCATGTCTTTCTAGTACCCCTATAAAACCAGTCAAACATATGCCCAGAAGTCCTCGAGACAAAAACAATACTTAGCAGGGGAGGTAGGAGAAAAATGTTCAATCTGGTTTTAATGAATAAATTAATCAGTTTTTGTCATTTTTTGATACTCAAGATGTTTAAGCATCCTGACTATTGATGATTGGTTTATCAATTTTATTTTTTGCATTTTTCATGATTTGATCGAGGTATTGCTCTTTTGTCACATCATGTCCATAGAGATTAAAATATACAATTCCTTCATTCTTCTTTTTACAGAAGCCAGTAAAAAGAAGAATGAAGGAATTGTATATTTTAATCTCTATGGTGACACAGAACAATCATCATCAAAACCAAAGTTTAAAGTTAGTGATAAAGTTAGGAACTTCTGTTGGTGTCATTTTTGCTCGTGGATGACGTGGTTTACGTCATCCATGAGCTTAGTAGGCAGTCCAATGGCACTCACTCACTCACTCAATTCTGATTAATTTATTCATTAAACCCAGATAAAGTTAGAATATGTAAGTACAAGAGAAAGTATTTGATAAAGGATATATCCCAAATTGGACTGAAGAAGTATGTGCAATTGTTAAGATCTAATATACGAATCCAATCACTTATAAAATAAAAGATCTCAATAACGAAGAGATAAAAGGGAGTTTTCTTGAACCCGAATCATTAAAAGCCAAACAGGATATATTCAAAATTGAAAAAATCATCAGGAAAGATCATAAGAAAAAAACAGCTTTAGTTAAGTGGAAAGGATATAGTGATGACCTATATATTGCCGTATTACTCACATGTGGTAAAAATAATATAATCTATATTACATCTGTTTTTGTCATTTTTTGATAGCCAAGATGTTTAAGCATCCTGACTATTGATGGTTGGTTTATCAATTTTATTTTTTGCATTTTTCCTGATTTGATCAAGATATTGCTCTTTTGTCATATACTCAAATTTATATCTACAACAGTCTTTTCATGCAAAAGCAGTACTATGACCAGGTAATTTATCACAATTTTTTTAATTGCAGCGAAGCACATGCCAAGATTTCTAGCTGCAGAATTTAGGGAGCAACCAACCAACTCAAATTTAGAGCTTTCCTCCACCTTTGCCATTTTCACAGGAAAAATTTGGAGGAGGCATTGCTAAAAAGCCGCCAAATCTGGAAAGCTATTTGAATGTAAATGACACACAATTGTGATTGGCTCGGAAAGGCCTTTACGCTATCGTTGATTGGTTGTACTTTGATATGTGAAAGAGCTGTACACCATTCTGTGACAATAAAGCATATAGATTTCTACAAATGAGCCTTATGGAATAAAATTCTTGTGTGATGTGTAATAAAAAATGTGACATCACCCAGCCATATAAATTATTAGCATGAAATGGAAATAACTCATCACAAGCATGTGAAATAGATCTGAAATGACATAAAGACAAAATCCACATGTGAAATTTTAATTTCAAAATGCAAAATGTAAAATGTTTAATTCCACAACAGATCTAGACTCACACATTAAGTATGATTAGTAGCACCGATGAAAGTTTTAGAGTACCAAATAATACTAATATTACTTTATGTAATTACTTTAAAAAGCAGTAGGCCAAGATATCTAGCACACTGGCTCAAAAATATTTTTGGCCCAAAATACATGTATACTATGCAAAACTATCCCAAAATCTTTAAACTGGACCAAAATCTACAAACACCAGACTAAAAATCTGTTAGATTGGACCAAAACATGCAAAAAATGCAAATTCAAAAATCTTTTTCTCCCAAAATATGCAAAACTATTCTAAAATCTTTAACACTGGACCAAAAATCTGTTAGATTGGAACAAAACATGCAAAAAGGCAAATTCAAAAAATATCTTTGGCCCAAAATATGTAAAACTATCCTAAAATCTTTAAAACTGGACAAATATCTACTAACACTGGACTAAAAATCTGTTAGATTGGACCAAAACATGCAAAAAGGCAAATTCTAAATATCATACAGTTATTCGCTGGACATCTGAAACACAATTTCAGGTTGTTTAACCTAGTTTAGAACTCACAATTCCCCCCTGTCTCTTGCAGTTAAAAGAGGCTTTGTGACATATTCTGCAAGAAAAGGAACAGTTACCTGCTCAAAAATAGCCTCACTGTGAACCACACAAAGCCCACTGTCATCATCAATTGAGTTGTCTTTCATTATATTGACAGTTAGAAACTTCTGCTCTGCTCCCCTGTTTTGACCCTAACAATGGAAAAAACTGTGTGCTCATCTTTCTCAACGAGCTGAGATCTCCATATCCAGCACTTTCCCCCTGGTCGCAGTGATTTATTATGAGAGAGGAATTTATGTTTTAGGGGCCCTGTTTCATCAATTGGTACTGTGATGTTGTAGTAGGTTTCCATGGCTTCCACTTCATTGTAGGTGGGTAGATACTGCACTCTCTCTCCTATGAAGGGTTCAGCATTTTCTCCAACAGTGAGCAACATGTCAGCAGGAAGAGACCCAGAAGACTTCATGAACTGCACCCAGTCATACAACTAAATATTAAGAATACAAAAATACCAAAAGTCATCAATAATACAAGAGATATTTTAATATACTGTAAATTGTTTGACAAGATACATGTCATGTGAAACAGCTCAAGTCCTGCCTCTGCTATCTTATTCTGCTGACTCCAGCACAGACGCATAGCTGCTCTCTTCATTTTTGCTCATGGATGACGTAGTTTACAAAACGATTTTACCAGAAAACAAATTCAACCACCTAAAGGGTGTCTATAAACAACCTTATTTGAACATCAAATCTATCCATCAAATTTGACCAACTGATGTTTCTTTGCTTGTTTTCCACTGCAGTACCAAGAACAACTCTACAATGATCAATTCCTCTTCTCTTTAAATTCAACCAAGTTTTCTACATTCATCCAATAGGCCATTTCTGAGTTGCCTTTTGCCTTTGTGTCGAAACGAGTCTAGGTGCAAAACCATTCACTTCTGCCTACAGATTCATTAACTCATTCTTATGCGCAAGGATTCGCATGAAAACTCGTTTTGAAACAGAGGCAAAAGGAAACATTCATCCATGAGCTGCATACAGGAGCCTTTGATTATTGAACCGTGTTTAGTGTTGTTGTACTGTTTTAATATTTCAGGTAATATGTCTTAATACTGTGTATTACCTTGAACAGTGAACTGCTTCCACATTTTGGTTTTATTGTTCTGTTCCATCTCTCACAAACAGATAACTTTTCTTCATTCTCAGTGGAATACAGTGTTATGTTATGCTTTTGAAATAAATCTTTCAAATGTTTGTTATAATATTCTTTACCTTTATCAGTCCAGAGGTACTCCGGTTTTCTTCCTTCTTTGAATATTTCTTGAAGAGCTTTTGCCACAGTTTCACCTTTTTTATCCTTCAATGGAATAATCCAACCATATTCACTGAACATGTCTAAAACCATGAGAAGATATCTATAGCCTTTATTCCATTTACTGAATTGTTGCATTTCAACTAAATCAGAACACCATATTTCATCAATATGATTAACAATTACACGCCATTGAGTAAAGTTACGCTTTACGGGTTTATGTAATTCATCAGCTAATTTTTCTTGCCAGTTTTCTTCTTCACTCAACAGCTTTTTCCTTTTTTTGGAAAACCAAGACCAGGATTGTTTATTGGATCTCTGTAACTTGAATCATTTGATGCTAATCGTTCTTCTAATTTTGTTCCGGGGCCGCAATAATTGCATTTCTTGCCACTTGGAGTTCTCATATGAATTTCACCTAATTTTGATAAATGCTTTTGAATATCTAATCCTTTACCAGACCAAACTTCATGATCTAAATCGATTCTGTCAGTTTTGTATTTGTAATTAGGTCTCACTTAAGTAGACAATTGATCAAGTGCTTCAGATCCAACTTTACAGATTACAGGTTTTGCTTTCTTCAAACCATAATCAATCACTTTCTTTTGCAATTTCGGATCTCTCATAAATTGGCTAGATAAGGTACTCCTTTACTAATGAATAATTCAGCTCCAGTGTCTACTACAGAACTCAATATGCCCACCCCTTCGACGGGCTACTTAGTTTAAGTTCTTACTAGCATGAGCTACTTGTTCTGCCAAGTATTCAGAAAGATCATGTGTCTCGAATAATCTTCCTCCAGTTTGTTTAACAAATTTAGATTTGGTTATTCCACATTCAGCACAAGTGCATTTTAACGTTGTTCTGTCATTTTTGGCCTTTCCATAATGTTCACTTCCTGGACCACAATCAGCAACCTTTTTTGTTTCACACAATAGGACTTCATATATAATATATGTTACATATTTTTGAAATAATTGATTATGAATCTGTGATTAACACTTTGATCTGCCATGTTGAAGTCAACATTATGTATGGTTTTCAAAATTGAGCTTCCTCTTTGTCTCTCCAACAGATGGTACAAAACCCAATAACTGCATAAAACACTGTCACACTCTTGAATTTCATCACCAGAGTATACAATTTGTTTTTCACTTGTTGACATGTATCTCTGGATATCTTTTGGTATCTTAAAACTGAAACTATCAAAATATTAACAATACTTACCAATATTCCAGGAACATACCCAATGAGTACCTGGTCCAATATTACTGTCCAGATTGACAATTCCACATTCTTTTGATATTTTATTTGGCAAATTATCACAGCTGAAAATACCTCTGAAATATTTTATGCCAAGATGTTTGACATAGTTCAACAAATCAAAATTAGATAATGGTTTGTTTATGAATTTTACAGTATTGCTCCGATCAAACGTATTGAATTGAAAGGGCTGTTTCCCAGTAGCAACCCCTGTCCTTTTTTTTTAAACTCCCATACCAATAGTATCACTTGGCCAGTTACCAATGAAGGGTGGTGGTTGCATATACGGCATCAATGGCATATGTTTTCCTCCTTTTTTTTAATGATCTCCTTGGATGATGTCTGTCAACCTCCAGTCCTTTACCAGTTAATGCATTCAGAAGCAATGGTACACCAATACTTGCCAAAAGCATACCAAGAAAACCTCCTTCTTGTGTTTTAGTTGGTCTAACAACAAAACCAGAACCTGTTTGTAAGGTGTTAACAATTTGCTGTTTTTGACCAGATGACAAAAGATGTTTTGTATTTTATCAATTGATCAATTTTATTTTGTGGAACTAAAAATCCATCAGTCTGTCCTTTTTGCCAAATATTTTATCAGTAGCTAAACCACCAAGAGAGCTTAGTGTACCAGTTGCAAGTCCAGAAAGCGCCTTTGTTCCCATCGGTACTACTTTCGGCAGTAATCTAGTCCCAACAGAGAAAAGAAATGACCAAAGGCTCCCTCCGTGTTGAACAGCTTTTCTTATTTGTGTCTTTGAAATCTTGATGTCTGATCCTTTACCCATTGACATTGCCTTCCTTAGTTTATTTATCTGACTCTTTGTCAACATCATTTCTTCTGGACCAGTTAACTCATTATGTGTGAGTCTGATGGTTATTGCTGAATTATCAATTATCACGCAAAGCTTTTGCCAGGATAATACTTTGTCATTAATTCTATATAATATACGTGATATAAAATTATCGTATCAAAAAATATATGCGATTGATGAATTTAATTTATGTTCTGAGTATTATTTTATCATCAATCTTTTTCAGTTCAACATCTTGCTCGTATAGTCTTATGGCATAAATGGAATAATCAGTGGTTGTAGCACCGCTTAATTTATATTTGAATGTCAATTTGGTTGTTCTGTCTTTGATGTCCATTTTTTGTTTCGTGAGATCGAAATAAACAAGTGGAGATATGATTCTAAAATTACTTCTGTTAAGCAGTGTTCCACCATTGTAATCATTGTTTCCATAAACGTATTTCAAAACATCTCTGAATACCCTGGCTGGTTCTGTGCTTGGATCATAATAAAGTTCAGGGTATTCATTACCATTACTGAATTCCAGATGACATGAAGTAAGAGTTAGTGGATCTGTACTCACAGAAAATGTATTGCACAGAAATGGATTAGCTGTTTGATCTTCTATTGAGGCGTCATTGATTATGAAGACAAATACATGCCTTGGCTGTATGATTCCTGTTGACATTCTGAAACTTCCAGAAGCTTGTTTCATACTATTACTTCTCTCAATATTTTTGCAGAGATAAGTCCATTTTCATGTATCCAGATATTTGTCACACGAGTAACTATCGGCCGCATTTTTGTGATAATAACTCTACAATCATCTGCAGCCTGCCAAATTAAGTTACCATCTGATTCAATGGTCAGATTAATCCCAAGTCTTGAGTTGAGAAGTAATTCATCGTGTAGCTGTTCAAATCAAAGTGCTCTGTGAGCAAACTTGTGAATTGGACAGATGAATTAAATAATTTTTTGGATTATGTTTAATGTTATCTGGTTTAGGGAATTTTGTGGTTGATTGTCATATTTAGAGTACGAGCACTAATTCAGTGTTCGCTAATAATGTACCAAAGAAACAAAGTAACATTAGGATAAGATGGCATTACAATTGAAATGATCATGGTATTAAATTTGACAAGGGTGGATGATGTCATGTGTTTTATTTTTGTTTCTGGTTTGTTCAACAGAAAAAGTTGGTAGTAATTGTGGGTTAAAAGTGACATTTACTGTCCAGCTTTGTAAATATTGAAAAATCAAGGCAATACTGTATTAATGAAAACATTAATCATTGTCTCTTTATCAAATGAGATAAACGGACATGAGTTTTGAGTGTTATAAGCCCAGACTGCCACCATCATTTTGATGCTAGCGGGACTTCAAATGCGATGTTTGACAAGTTGAAAGGTCTCTGATAAGTCCCTTGGCAGGGACAAAACATACGTATGTCGGGCTACCCATTGTAAAATTCACACATTAAATTTGAGTTTCAACTTTTGCTGCAAAATGGTGTTTTCAGGTCCTCTTTGTAAGGGCGTACAAGGGTACGTTCACGACATTTTCGATGGAAGTTTCTGATGGAAAAGTATAGGCAATATTTTCATTTCAAGTTGCAAGACAGCAACAAGGAAACAAGGGTTATTTTTCTTAGTTGAGAGAAATTCAAGAAAATTAAGCAAAAAGAGCAGAACAGACCTCCAGCTCATGTAACCAATGTAATGCTGATGGTGAAGACTATAGAATGAACAAGTTGTCTAGAGTATCAACAGCGAAGAATATCTAGTTCTGTTACAGCCTTGATTTTCATTGAAAATGATCGGAAGAACTAGCCTGCAAGAGCATCCTGTTTAATAAACATTAAAATATTATAAAATAATACCTTTCTTTACCCTCGGCAATGTTTATAGCACAAAGGCTAGTGGGGGCCACGCAAACAACTGAAACAAATAATTCAAATTTAACATAACATTATTAAGAATCCCAACTGGCCGGAGGCAAACCAGCTGGCTATTTGGGATCTTTTTTTTGCGTATGAAACAAGTGCTGAAAAAACAGGGTGCTCTCGCAGGCTAAAGAAAAACGCAAGTGAGTCAATTGAGGCCCATGTTTGTGAGCTAGGCAGAATTTAACCAGATGTCCGATACTTTTAGACTTCAAATCGGATCTCTTTAGGGTCATTCATTTCCCGACTCTAGTCAAGGAAAATAAAGACTCTTGGTACAAGGTTGCTAGCATTCCTGTGGAAACCTCTAAGCAGTTTGTCCGCAGAACTATTTATGGTATCGCCGGAGATTTTGGTGTTTTCTAATACTTGGTGTGTGTTTACTGATCAGTGCGGTTATTGTTGTGCTTTCAAATTTTGCCGGAATAGTGTGCATGGGACCCGAGTGTTTGCAGTTGCATTATGTGAGTATATACAGATTGTGACTGTGGGTAACCATTCAAAGTTAATGCTTACATAGACCAAAACATCCTGCATGTTCATGGCTCACACGGACCCGATACCATATTTTTCAAGGACTTTTCAAGGACAAATCTCATTTTCAAGGAATTGTTTTTCACACAATTAGACATAATGAGCTCCTATAAAATTTGAATGTACAGGATGTTTTGGAAAGAAACATGCAACATGAACACGAAACTGGCATTAATTTCGAAAAGGAAAGAAAATCATAAACTTCTGAGGGGTATCCATCAGGAAGGTCTGGTTTCTAAGATTCAGTACCGGTCAAAGAGGTTTCAGGACCTACGCGTGTGTAAAATGCATGTAGTATGTGTGTAGTATTTGTGGGCATTGCATGTAAGGTGCACGTAACTATATTTTGCATGGGCGTAAAATTCACTGATCTGCTGGTAGTTACATGTATTTGCGTGTAATTTCACACATATGCGTGTATTTAAATTGAAGGAAGAAGCCTTTGTTATTCATATACGCATTTGCCTGTATTTTGCAAAGCAAATTGCCAGCTGCCAACTTGCATTTGAGACATGTTACTTTCAATGTTCACAACGAAAAGAAGTAAAATAAAAAAGTTGTTGAGCACTGCATAAACTAGCAAAATAGTTCATGTATAAATGAGCAATAAATATCAAACAAATACCGTAAATCCTCGAATTAGCGCCTCCCTTGAATAAGTGCCCCTCTCCCCTCCCCCCATTTTGTGGACGAGTAATGAGGCAACAAAAGATGTATAGTTTTTGTCATGTAGTATTAGATTTGTACATTGTTTCAGTATCTGAACATGTTTAGGGAACATGTTCAACACGTTAAGTACTAGCAGTGCCACCATTTAAAGTTAAGGATGAGCTATCTACGTCAATAAACAGCTATTAAAAAAATGATCATGTCAGGCCACGATGTGGGAAAAATTAAATAAGCACCCCCCATCTTCTCTCAAATTTGAAATAACCCCCCCGGCACTAATTCAAGGATTTATGGTACCCTCTCTTAATTTATAGTATCCTGAGCTTTTGTTTACGTTGAAACTTGTGCCATGTTCACAACCTTGAAATGTTTATGCACACACGAGATTCAGTTCACTGTTCAACTCTTGTTCTTTCGATTACTATAAAATACAGATTCAAACAGAAACTCGGTCACTCTCTCTTAGTCACCAAATTGCCCACACTTCTGCATAAACAGCGAACATTTGAGACTTACTGATACACGCTACAGGTTTAGAAATGTAATGGATAACTTAAGGCCATTTTCATGTTTACATTTAATTTCGTCAGTTGCTGGAACCTTGTGTCGCTTCACATGGAAAAATTGTAATGATCGATTTTGTTCGCGGTTCACGGTACAGTTAATGTTACGCGGTAAATGCTTTGTTTTCATTGCATGCACTGTTAATTTATTCATATTATATTTATCAGCGAAACAAAAATTGATTCCACATATCCCGATAGCCAATTTGCCATTCCAGGCTACACCTTATACCGCAATGACAGGAAAAAAGGAGGTGGAGGTATTCTGGTTTATATATCCACACTACTGCCATGTAAACAACTAAGGATTACCAGGACCTATAAGACACTGGAACCCTCGCAGTAGAGATTAGAATTGGCACTTGACATGATCGTTATTGGCGTTTATCGTCCACCTAAATCGGTGTCCAGTAATTATCAACTACAACTGGAAGAGGAACTTAACGGCATTTGCACCTGGGCCTCTTTACGGAGGAACTTTGTCACTGTCATTGGTGATATCAATCTTGATAGACTAAGACCAGACAAAAACGAAGGTAAACTACTCTTGGATTTGGAAGTGGAACAAGAACTTACATGTCTTGTTGATAAACCAACACGCACGGAGAAGAAAGGGTTAATACACACCTCTACCCTCATTGATGTGCTGTTAACAAACAAACCAGAGCAATTTAAATGTGGTGGTGTTTACTACCCATCACTTAGTGACCATGCCCTAATTTATGGGATCTTCAAGGAAAAACTTCAACGACACCCAAGCAAATTGATTAATTTTAGAAGCTACAAAAACTTTGATCATGAAAAGTTTACCTGGGACCTCTCTGAAGCTCCTTGGCATGTGGGAGAAGTCTTTGACGATCTGGAAGATCAAGTGTATTATTGGAGCACTCTGATGGCCAACATCACTGATGAGAATCTCCCATTAAAGAAGATGAGGGTAAGAGCAAAAGATGTGCCATATATGACAACCAACTGGAAGAACGCTATCAGAGCTAAGAGAAGGGCATTAGTAACCTATCAGAATGATAAATCCGACTCTAACTGGGATGAACTGTGTAAATGGCGTAATGAAACCACCTGACAAAGGCGAATAGCAATCAAGTCTTATTGGAAGGGTAAATCTGATCATCTCAAGGAAAACCCAGCAGACTTTTACAGAACTTTTATGCCATTCTTAGGCTCAAATGCCCCTGCAAAAAGTTCCGAGTTTAATCTCAAAGTAGGTAATGAAATCGTCAAGGATCAAGACAAGGTAGCTGAAACTCTGGCCGATTATTTTGCTTCAATTGCAGAGGGCGTCAGTGGAGAAAATGTTGAAAAGTTAACAGAAAATGATTTCATCAACAATCCAAGTGTCTTAAAAATAGCACAGTTTTCAATTCAAAATGATGCTATAAAGCTAAACCCTCTTCAAAAAGCGCAAGTTCAAGAAGTAATGGAGTCATTAAAAGTCAAGAAAGCATCTGGCTGTGACTCCATTCCGCCATTTGCTCTAAAATTTGGAGCAGAGGTTATCACTATCTCTCTCACCAATTCATTTAACAGATGCATAATTGAGGGTAAATGGCGACAGTCATGGAAAAAGGGGGAATGGGTACCAGTCTTCAAACATGATGACCCCCTACTAAAAGAGAATTATAGGCCTGTCACTGTCCTCCCGGCTGTAGATAAGGTGTTTGAGAAGATTGTAGCAAAGCAACTTGTGGGGATGTTCACTCACCGTTTAGGACAAGCCCTGTCGGCCTATCGTAAAACTCATAGCTGTGAGACTACCCTTATTTATCTAATTGAGCACTGGAGATTGGTCCAACAGAGTGAAGCTGACATCTCAAAAAAGTTCTTGGAAACAAGTTAGCCGAGGTTGCCCCCAGGGGTCGGCGCTAGGGCCATTATTGTGGAATATTTTTCAAAATGACTCAGTCTATGAAATTGAGCATAATCTAAGCATGTATGCTGATGACCATCAACTCTTCTAAATCAGCGATAATGTGGCGACGATTAATGACAACCTTAATGCGAGCGCAACAAAAGCCTCTTTACGGTACGAGTTGAACTTACTTAAGGGGAACCTCTCGAAATACCATACCATGCTAATCAACAATAAAAAGAGGGACAGCAGAGACAAGATAAGCATAAATGTACAAGGAACTGGCATTGAATCTCTGGACAGTATTAAGTTATTAGGTCTAACTATTGACAACAAGCTTAATTTCAGTGAGCACATAAATATCACGTGCAAGAAAGCGAACCAGAGGATAGGTGTATTAATGAGACTCAAGAACTTAGTACCCACTGTTGCGAAACTACACCTTTTTAAGGCTGCTATTCTTCCGTATCTCACCTATTGCCATCTTACCTGGCATTTCTGCCTAGCAAGTGATAAGAAAAAACTCAAACGCACCTTGGAGAGGGGTTTGTGTGCAGTCTTCAGGGATAGCAAATCTACTTATGAGGAACTGCTGAAGAAAGCTAATTTAAAATCTCTTTACAAAAGAAAACTACAGGATATAGCTTGTTTGATGTTCAAAGTAAAGCATGATTTGTGTCCTCCAAACGTCAAAAATTTGTTCTCATTGAAAAGTTCTACTTACAACCTTAGAAGTGCAGATTTCCACATTCTCAGATTTAATACTGTCACCTATGGGAAACACTCGCTAAGATATATTGGTCCTATGCTGTGGGATCGACTCTCGACTAACTTAAAAAACTTACCAAGACAGATCACGTTAACTAATCTTTCACAGAAAATTGAACATGAATGCGAGAACTGTGTTTTATGTAGCACATGATCTACTTACGAATGAATTATTTTAGAATTGTTGGAATTACTGTAAATAATGAAGTTAAATTTTAGTCTCTTTTTATTGTAAATATCAAATTTAGGTTTTTAAATTTAATAATTTATTTTATTTATTTTATGTGTCCCCTATTAGTAGAGGGTTTTTTATCCTCAGCTAGAATGTATTTAACACATTAATAAAGTTATTGTTGTTGTTGTTAATATTTTGTTCTCATTACATGCAGTTAATAAAAATTCCAGTTGAATGACTCTGTAATTTTGCACAGAAAATCTCTGTATAGCTGAGCTTTTAAAATTTTCTGTCCCTAAAACATGACTGTTTTAGAAGGTCAAACATATTCAAGGAGCATTTAGTAAGTTTCAAGGACTACTTGGGAAAATTCAAGGACTTAACAAGACCCATGTGAACCATGGACTGGTGAGTGGACATGTGAAAAAAAGGGCGAATGTGGTATAAAAAGGGGAGGTGTGACATATTTGCTTAGATCTTGTACTTACGTCAAACAGTTTATTTGTAATCACTTGCTAATTGTTGCGCTAGCATGCTATTTATTTGAATGTTTGAAGCTCATCTTGGAAAATCATGCCAAAAACAATGGAAAGGCTAGTTCAGGCAATTGTTAAGGTATACTGATTTAAGTCAATGAATCAGCCATTTTTAACTCAACAATATTTATTTCGCACCAAGAACGTGTTTTACATGATTTGTTAAATAACCAATAACAAAAGTAACGGAAAAACTTTAAGCGCACTGAAATAATGCAAGAATTAACTACAACAAAAGTGGAAAAAAATGCTAAACGTGCATCAGTTTATAGTTGTCGTAAGTAATTCTCTACTACATTACTACAGAATTATTTCCCACTAAGAGTGTGTTTTACATGATTTATGTAAGCAATGACAAATGTAGACTTTGAAATGAAAAACTATAATGAGTAGAAACAATTTTAAACTACAACAAAAATAACAAGAAAACTTAGTTGTGGCAAGTAATTCTTTGCTTCATTGCGACACATTTAATGATGTTTGGTTGTTGTAATAAATGGTGAAATTATTCAAGAGCAGCAACCTTTCAAAGATCATGTCATCCGTCATGGTTTGGAAAGAATTGCCGATCATTTGTTGACGAACTTTTTGAAATATTACAAAATGATGGAACCTTTTGTCAAAATTGTTCTTATTTTGGACCAGAAACTTAACCATTAAATTTTCTGTACAAGACGAATTTCTTACAACGTGACCGCAATGATCACACTTAATGACTGCAGACGCGGTAACCTGTTTGATCTTTTTGTTGCAATGCAAGCACTGCTTGAAGCGAGACAATTCTATGGAATAAATAGAATCTACCTTTATGTTAAGTTCCGACTCCTTCGAGTGTAGCGCTTTCCACTACAAGTTGCTTCGAGTTGGCGTCAAGTTTCTTTTCAATTACTGTATCTACAGTGGTATTGAGTACAGCCATTTGACCATCTCTATGTAGTCTGACTTGCTTAAAGGAGTACACCTCTTCCACATTTACTTCTTGGATGTTGTTTTCCCATAGTATCAGTTTTAACTGAGTAGTTTGATCAGCAATGCAGTTTTCTGGATGTCAGTGAACTGGAAGTTATACTCAGACATTGCAGGGGAAGACAGCTTAGTCATGTCGTTTATGAAGACCGTTCGTCCATCCTCTGAGATGTTGTATCATACGAGTTTCAGTGCAGTTTTGGTAGCAGCTCTGTCATCCAAAAAGCTTTGTGTAGAGCGTGAGAAGCACATGGCAGGATATGTTGCGGATGCCGACTGGAGCTTCAGATTGAAGTAAACCAGGGATCCTTTCTTACTGCATTTGACAGGGGACAGGCTTTGTACATAGGCGATTAGTGGCAAACTTGGTCGTTTTGTTGGAGTCGGAGGAGTCAAAGTTTTGGACTCATTTCTCTGTCTTCAAGGTGTTGTTGCATGGCGAAGTTAGTTGAAGTGGAGCTTGGTCTTGGCTGACGGACGCACTTCCAAAGACATTGTTGTTCTGAGAAGTTTGCACCGTAAAGGAACTTCGGGATTTTGAGGAGACTGAACTTTGTGGAACCTTCAGTTTCTTGGATTTTGCAGGACGCAACATGATTAAAAACAACACGATATAAGGCGATCATCAATGTTGAGCAGAATGAGCACATTTATTAGAAAATTCTGGTTTTTTTATACCACCTACCCGGATTGAAATCATCGCATTTTGATTGGACAATTTGCTAGCCGTCCCTCTGAGGAAACAGGCATGCTGAACAACTGTTCAATCCTGTCTCACAACCAGTGAACCTATTACATGACTGTTCTTGTAGTTCAGTCCTGTCTCACATTAAGTGAACCTATTTGACTGTTCTTGTAGGTTCGATCCTGTCTTACAACTAGTGAATGCATATGACTGTTCTTGTGGGACAGTGGGACACCAGAAATTTGCTTGCAGAATTGAATTCAAGGCTGTCTCTTTAGCAATGAGTATACAGTAATAGAAAGCCTTTCATATTACTTTTACTAACTAGCCACGCAGTACTCTGTTTTCTATACATATGTCGTGATTGGTGGATTTCAATTCATTTTGTTTATTTTCGTTTTTCATGTTAGTGTAAAATGCAATTGCTATTGATAGGTGCAGTATTAAATAACTTGTGCGTTTTAGATGTTTATAATCAGCGAAAATTTTGCCCATGCTTTTATGGATATCTGCACTAAATGATATTTGAAAAATTGTGCCTCCAGACACCGTCTTTTGGGCTTAGTGCCCAGTGGTTTTCAGGATAGATATGGTAAAACAAAAACAAAGAAAACACAAGAACAGCTTCTTAATGGATTTTCGACAGTTGTTGCAAAATTAATGCGGATAAATTTAATAAGTGGCTGAACTGTTTTTTAATATGAACAAATCGAAAGAGTAACTTGATTATCATCATGGTTATGGAGGGACAGTTTTTTCCCCTGAAAGAGGAAGTTACTAAACTCTTGAGCATTTGAAAAGCTAAGGGGGTTTCTTAGAAATTAAAAAATTAAGGAATTTCTCTTCCATCCCCCCGTAAATAATGAATGGGTAACAAAATGCTCAGTTGTTATTATTCATTCTGGTTTCCACTGCAAAAACCTGTTCTCAGTCACAAACTCCACCCTGAAAAAAAGTATTAACTTGTGTTAAAGCTTTGAGTTCCATGAGTGAGCAGTAAGTTCTCTTTACAATATCAATACATTATGAAACAGAGAAGGGATAGAGGAATAAAAATAAAATACCAAGAAAGGGATCCTGTCTTGATGTAACATCAAATTCTTGTAACTAGCATTAGAAGACATGTATGGCAGTGAGAAGTGAGAATTAACATTCTGATGGGTGTGAAAGGGTATTCTCATCCTAAGAGGCTGTGATGCCTTTGGTTAGCACCAAGAATTGCAACTTTTGGCCAGTCTCAAACCAGAATTCTGTAGCTCTCATACTGATGTTCATATCTGATTGGCTGAGAAGACAAATGAGTACTCTGTACATGCTTAAGAAATCAGGTCAGGCCAGAGGCCCTGATTCTTAGTGCTGACCAAATGGACTGCAGCTTCTGGGGATGAGGATGGTGGAAGGGTTAATGCAATAAATTTAATGCAGAAGTGTGTTTGCTTTGATTTTGGTGACAGTTTCTAGTAGTAATAGACGCTCTTAGGGGCTGTAACCAATCAGGAGCCAGGGATTATACCACGTGACCTGAAAATTCTCATACATTCTCTTAAAATTGAAAATCCAAGATGGCCACTTTGGTTTCAAGATGGCGGCGGTTAGGGTTATGATGTCACCGTGCGCATGCCCAAATAAGGCGCGAGCCAATGCATGAAATTGAGGGTGTCACGTGCCTGGTCAAATAAGGCGCGAACCAATGAGATATGGTTCGTATGTGAATAAAAAGGTTTGTGTGAGTGTCGAGTTGGTATTGTTGTTGTTTCAAGATCGACAAGATGGCCTCAGAGGAGAGCAAGAAGACGCCGACGGTGGAGGTGGTTGAGATTCCCGTGGGAGAGTTGCCAGACGTGATTCCAAGAGATGAATTTGCGGCGAGAGTGTTGAAGGCTGTGAAGGAGAATCTCCTTGGAAAGATTATGAAAAGCGCTGTTAGTGACAGTACGGATAACCTCCTGAAGAAAGAAATGACGAAGCTGGCCGATGACGTGATTAGGTTCAGACAAGCCATGTCTAAGAGGATGCTTAGTGACGAGTCTCTGTCAGATAAGGACCCTGTGTGTTTGGAGAGGTTGCCGGATAGTTTTGAGGCCGGATGGAAAGAGTGGAGGAGTGGTTGGGGCGACAGAGAAGAGTTGGCGTACCAAGCATTTATCAAAACGATGACGTCACCACCATCAGAGTGAAAAAACACAAGATTTTTAATGCCTGTAACAAAAACTAATAAAGATCCTTTAACGAGAGAATGTACATGGTTTGTTGTGTGATTTTTTGCATCATCTTGAGTGCTTGAACGTCATTGGTTCCCAGGTGTACGAGGGATAACATCATGGTCTGGGGGGTGAGAAATTCTCTGTGAAAGCCTGAGGAGGATTTGAAAACGTGTCCGTAGGGCCAGACATCAGAGATGTCTCTTCTCAGGTACCATGGGTATGGAAAATGTTGGGTGAGGAAGAGGAGCATGACATCTTCGTCGGTGTGGGGTTCGTCCAAATAGATTTTACAGGCCAGGGGTCTCTATGGAAAATAAGAGAGAAAAAATGAATGCCCCGACCAGGAATCGAACCTGGGTCTTTGAGGCCACAACTCAATGTCTTAACCGTTAGACCATCGAAGCACTTACCTCTTTAGGACTTGGTTTGGGGGATGTCATGGTGAGGTTCTCCGAAATTCCCGGTTTTACAATGAGGGCAGAGTCTTTTGGAGCGTTGTAACCATCAATTGTGGAGGGCTCTACAGGTTCCGTGATAGAATTGGTGGCAACACGTGGTCAGGAAGTAGTCGTTGATACTGTGATTGCAGGTGAATCCTTCCTCACACCACATGCATTTTGGGTTAGGAAATGACATGAGTCTGAAATAGAACAAAAAACATTTTTTATTGGACACTACACTTGATTACAGGGTGGGACATGTGCACGATCCTATTGACTGGCGCCCTCTTTTTCTTCTTCATCATAAAAAAGAAAAGATTTGACATGATTGACTCTGTTCAGCACCTCTTCATAATGGTTCCCCAGGAAGACGGGATCGTAACGGGCGGTCTCCTTATTGTGGTACATGCCATAGATGGCCCCGCAACAGGTTGCCCAGACGCACCCTAGTCCCCAGGCTTTTCTCAGCGGTCCCGAGACTGCGTGGACAAATTTGTCGTGGGTCCCTTGTTTACCCAATTCTAAGATAGGTTGGCGGCAGCATGGTCTTGATTGTTTACAGACATAACAACAGCTGGGTTCCATTCTAAAAATTCATAATAACTGTTTGTAAGTGTTGAGAGCCCAGTCCACATCGATTACTAAATCATTAATCTCGTCTTCAGCGACCCCCATCATCTCTTCTAGGAATAGTAAGTCTATCTCGTCCTGGGCCACCCCGATGAAACCTAAAAGGTTTTCAGGTCCCTGTACAAAGGGGTCTTGCGATTCTCTTCTTCATCCTTCATCCACTCTCATACCCGCTTTCCCAAGGTAGTCAACTCTGCATTACAACACTCTAACACTTCCATGCTATACTCACTTGAAATCCAACAGCAATATCAACAGCAACAACCAGTCTTTTGTTAGCGCTCATACAAGTTTCACTAAAACTCAGAGTGAAAGTGACTGGTCTGACTCGCTTGTTTTATACACCCGGTGAAAGTGGGTCCAGTCTACGACCGTGAGGGGCGTGGTAGGGGATACCCCCTATCCCCTGGGTCTGTAGGCACATGTGACTTCGACTTGATCTGTGATTGGCTGGACGGATCTGCATAAAGCGAATCGGCGTCGTCCGCTCTCCACTCTGAGTTTTTAACTTGTATTGAGCGCTACCATGGCCTTGAGGGAGAGACATCTTCAGAATTTCAGACCTAGAAAACCTGAGACTACCTACGAGGAGGCGATTGATAGAATGGATGAAGACTGGGTTTGGTTTTATGAGGACATGAATTTCCCAATCCGGGATTTGTTGACGGGCCGCCGTTGGCTTATACGGTTCAAAGACTCAAACCAGTTGGAGGTGATGCTACACCAGATCCTCTTCTTTATGGATGAGCAGCGCGAGAACTGGACACGAAGCCAGCGACAATATTGCATCATAGAGAAAGTGTTTGGTAGAACCTTGTTCAATGCGATCCTGACCATACGCAGGAACCTTGTTTGGGACATGAAAGTGAAGCCGCCTCTCGACAGGATCACTTTTCACAGACTTACGTTGTGTTATCACTTTGAGCCGTTCCACACTCACTGGACTCAGAGACAACAGAACACGGCGAAATGACACATGAATGTAATCAATGTTTATTATAGCGTTTTCAACCAATGTACTCAAAAAACAATGCGATCGATGATTGATGCAGAAGATAAATTACCCAACGTGTAAAAAATATGAAAATAAATAACGGAGTGTTTTTTTAAAAAACTGTCTCTCTCTTTCTTAGTTTGGGTTCTGTCCATTGATCAGTTTAGCTTCGGCGACCCCTCATGAGGGTTCGTTGATCCATGGAAAGAACTTGCAGGTGCGCTTGGGGCACTTGAGATAGAGCCTGTCTGGGTTGGCATCGGAGTGTGAAGTGGCTAAGACCGGGGACTTGTTGCATAGACATCGGAAACGAGCTGGGTCGATGGTTTTGTAGCAGGGGTGGGTCTGTTCGTCGACGCATTTCAGGTAGGCGCTCACTTCACTAGCACCACAGGTCACATAACACTTGGTGAAGAATCTGGAAGAGGGGCATCGGTAATACTCCCAGGTGCTACCATCGGGGGTTTGCACACTCCCGAATTTCATGGGTACCATACAACGCGGGCAGGTGTGATCTTGTGTTTTCAGTTGGTTCAGGAACTGATCGGGGTCGAATTCCTCCAACACTTGT
The DNA here is from genome assembly GCF_964199315.1 of Orbicella franksi. NCBI lineage: Eukaryota > Metazoa > Cnidaria > Anthozoa > Scleractinia > Merulinidae > Orbicella > Orbicella franksi. The sequence continues at coordinate 5,921,213 of NC_138154.1, read as the reverse complement.
ACTTCGGTGAATTCTCCTTTGGCATCCACTTCAGGTGGCAATCCTATGACGTTGTCTTTCTTGAATTTGTCGAGTTCTATCGGTTCCAGGACTTGAAGGGTGGCATTGTTTCTAGGATGTGTCTGGTTTTTCGCATGTTTTTTGGGGTCAGTCTTAGTCTTCGACGTCGATGGTTACTTTTCATTTCACTTTTGACTTCTTGACATTTGATTGAAAAGGCACTCCAGGGTTCCAAGAATCCTTTGAGAGGTACGGTGGTCCAACTGACAGAGTCCTGCGTGATCTCTTTGAGGAGTACGCGTTCTTTGAAATGTAGTCTAGAACAAGGTTTTTTGAATAGCCATCTATCTAAGGTGGATTGTAGTAGTTTACCTTCTTCTCCTCTCTTGGGGATGACCAGTTTCAGTTTCTTATGAGCCTCCGTCTTTTTGGATGATTTTCTTTTCTTATCAGATTCGACGAGTGAATCCATGACGCCTGCAAAATGACTCGTGATGGAATGCGCGGTTCGCCTTTATAGACATTTTTACGACCAATCGGAGACGTGTCGTGTAATGGGATCATGTGATGGTCTTAATTCTGATCGGTTGTGAAAAATGACGCGTGATCAGTGAAAGTACGTGTACTGAGTGAAAGTGGAGGTGCGCCGCGGGTATAAAAGGAGCACGCTTGACAAGGTGAATCATTCTCGACTTGCTCGTGGTGGAATGATGACCCAGCTGATTAGGGTTATGAATGATAGAAGTGTCGCAGAGATCGTGCAAGATTTGAGACATTTGAATCGAGCTTCTGAGGTTTCCGAGGAAATAGAAGAAAGCAAAAGACCGTTACATGTGAAGCTATTTGACCTAGATTTACACGTTGTCTCCCCTTTGTACTGTAGGCTTCGGAGGCACTTGATTGATTGGGGCGAGCGAAGGAACCATCCTGATTTGTCGTATCAAGAAAGAAAGAAGTTTAACGAGGCTGTCGGAGAGAGTGTCTAAGATGACTTACTACAGCAACTCTAACCAGATTCAGGAGCTAGTGAAAGAGATTGTGGATGAGAAGGTAGAACCTTTGGGATCGCTTGATACCCTGTCGAACGTGAACGTGTACATTTTTGACAATCTCTTTGAACCGTTAGGGAAATCACCCGAAGGCTTGTGGTCCTTTGATCTCTTGATGAGACATCGTCCTGACTGGGGTGGTATGATTTTGGAGTTGATGAAGAGGAATGAAGTGGTGTATCTGTTCTGTGGTGAGTGGTGTCGTGTGCTGTACAGAAAGGGATATAACGATTTCAGTTTTATTTGTAGTCGGGATCCTACCCTGGATGCAGAGCGTACCTGTTTGATTGTCACGAATAACATCACGTACATGATGCGTGAGGCCATCTGTGATCTGTTTCAACCATTGCGGTTCACTCGAGACGTGTCACGACGGGTGTTGGAGGCCGACGAGAGTCCCAATGTGAAGTCATTACTGACTTTCAACAAGGGAGATCACAAGGAAACTTGTCTGAAGTTGGAAGAGTTGATCGGTGAGATCATGCGTCAACGTGATCTATGGAAGGATCGGTTATACTTTCGTGCTATTGACGCTGATGAGGACAAACTCTGCAGTGTGTGTAAGGAATCGATGCATCAGGCATTTTATGTGAAGGGGGACGAGGAGGAAGCCCTGAAGTGGAGACCCGGTAAAGGGGATTGTTTTTGGAAAAATTGCAGATATTATGCCATGGATTCCTTTGAGGAAGACTATGATGAGGAGTATTGCCAAGATTGTAAGAACATGGAACTGCCTGACAACACGTCGGGATTCACATCCGAGGACGACAACGACGAAGTGTGTACTAATCAGTAGTCTTTCGCCTTCTTTTTGATATCCAATCAGATTTGTTTTTTCGTAAGAACCAATCAGGCACGACATTTTTGTACTATAAGAAAGTTGAAATAAACTTGGGTTGAATCATTTTTACCATGTCTCAAGCATTGAGTTGGTTGATCTCGAGAGTGTGTGCGACCATGGCCGATCGATGGAGTTGGATCTCCTTGTGTTCCAAGTGCGCTAGAGTCTATGTGCGATACGGTGAAGGTGAACCCATCCCCTACACTTTCAGTGATTCGCCATTGGAGGTGTTTGACTATACGGACGTCGAAACCAACGTGATGCATTTTGTCGCTTATATCTTGTGGTTGAAACAGCAACCCGATTCATTTAAGAAGTATCTCGATGTACGTGAGCAACGTTTCGAGTTGTGGAGACAGTGCGTTTACAAACTTTGGCGATTATGAAGAAGAGGAAAAGTCGAAAGAAGAAAACGCTTTCGACCGGGACGTTACTGGGACGGTATCGGGATCCTTCCAGACCCAGTAGTCTGGGTGGTCTGACGCGACTTGCCGAGGCCAATAAGATCTCGGTACGACGTGCTTGCGAGGTCTTGCAACGGGATTTGGGGTACTCGTTGCACAAACCCAGACGTCATCAGTTTCCCACAGTACCGGTCATGGTGTTCGGAATCGACGAGCAGTGGACAGCCGACTTGATCGAGGTGATCAATATCGCCAAGTACAATTGAGGGTATTGTTATCTCTTGACAGTGGTGGACGTGTTTTCCAAGCACGCCTGGGTCCAACCCTTGAAGAGCAAAACGGGTAAAGCGGTGACGGAGGCCATGGCTAAGATCTTGAAAGCAGGTAGAAAACCAATCAATCTTCAGACGGACGACGGGAAGGAATTCTACAACAAGACGTTTCAGGATTTGATGAAGCAGAAAGGCATTCATCATTTTTCGACCCATGGTGATACGAAAGCCAGTGTGGTGGAACAGTTCAATCGGACCTTAAAAGAACGTTTGTACCGGTACTTCACCGTGCAGAATATGTTGAAGTTTGTACCCGTGTTACAAGATCTGGTCAAAGGGTACAATCGATTGTATCACCACAGTATCAAGATGGCTCCCGATCAAGTGACTTTGACCAATAGCGAGGACATGTGGGAGACTCTTTATGGAAAGAAAAAGGGGAAATTCAAGAAATCTCAACTCAAAGTCGGGGATCGTGTGAGACTGAACAAGAAGTTCAGACAGTTCAAGAAGGGGTCTTTACCTGGTTGGACCGAAGAGGTGTTTGTGATACGTAGGGTGCGTCCGGGTAAGGTTCCCACGTACAAAGTGGAAGAATGGGATGGGACGTCGGTCGCAAAAGGTGACCGTGGAAGACGACGATCTGTTCCGTATCGAGAAGATCGTCAAACGAAAAGGGGATAAAGTCTTGGTGCGTTGGAAAGGTTGGCCAGTCAAGTACGACAGTTGGGTGGATAAAAAAGACGTGCTCGTGAAAAATACGAAAAAATGAAAGACTTTTACGTGCAGTTGCTGAGCAATGCCAGTACGAGCGAGTTCCCGGACAACAAGGCCAACAGTTTCAAGAATCGTCTGCCTTACCCGCTCATGTTTGACTCCGACAAGGAATGGAAAGTGGGATTGGCGGGCGTTTCTTACCGGATTCCACCGTCACGACCGCATCAAGTACCAGTCCCTCAAGCGCACGACTTTGACGATGGCGATTATGTGTTTGGTCTTGAGTGGACCATTGAAACGTTTCGCAGGACATCCGATGGGTCGTGGGTTCCATATCATTACTGCGTACCATTTCACGTCACCGGGAAGGAACTGAACTGTGACCGACACAAAGTGACGAGTGGTAGATCTCTCTTTTTTTTTTTTCTTTTTTTTATTGCAAAACACAGGGAAAAAAACAACTTACAGTTCAACTACTTACATTACTTATGGGACAATTACCTACATCACTTACTGGATAATTACTAACAATACAATTACTTACATTACTTACACTACAATAAGTTACATTGTATTAATCAATTAATTAATTAATTAATTAATTAATTAAAAAGACTACTTACTACTTACATACAATACACGTTACTTACAATACTGACAAGTGCAACACTTGTTAAGGTTGACCTACAGTACAATAATATCCGTGCACAGTGTTAGCCTTAGGGTTTTCTTCATTTTTTTTTTATACAGTTGCTTGTTGGTAAATACGTTTAATTATTATTATCACCCACTTAGATTTCTAAAGATTATCATTTGACGCTGCTCCAGTTTTGAGGCTGTTGTAACATGCCAGAAAGACAGAGAAATGTTTCATTTCAGGGGGCAAGTTGCGTGTCCTACACGACCATATATAATATCTCGCCACAAGAAAATTAAAATTAAGTTTCTGTTTATTCTTTGATTTGTCTGGCCTTAGGCCTAAGACTATATTTAAAGAAAGGTTGTATGTTCTCAACGCAAGATTTTGGCTTACAAGAAGCTCCTTAAAGTTTTGCCAGAAGGTAGAGACAACTCTACAGGACCAGAAAAGATGAATTAGGCTTTCCTTCTCAGTTTTGCAGAAACTGCAGAGATCGTTATCTTTTATTCCTACTTTTTAAAGAAAATCATTAGTCGCCAGTCGTCTATGCAGCAATTTAAATTGAAATGCAATTAGTTTTATAGATTTTGTACACTGAAAAGATAGCTGTTACGCCGCACTCCAGTCTATTGGTTCACGGGCTTCAAAGGCACAATCCGTAGCCCATTTTTCTTGACTCTTGGTTGGACACCTTTGTTTAAGACCAATTATTTTTTTATAGGCCTGTCTGCTTGGTTTACTTGCTTTCATAAATTTCGTATAAAAGCTTTCGTATTGTATATTTGTATTATTGTGTAAAGGTACTTTGATTTTTTTCTAAAGCGGATAACAGCCCATAAAAAGCAAGATAATTTGTTTCGGTGATACCATACCGATCTTTGAATTCAGAAAAGGATAGGAAGGTGTATGAATCTTTCATCAAATGCGAAACCCTGTCAATCCCTTTTTGCTGCCATTTTTTGTAGAAGATTGGTCTGTTATCAATTCTTATAAGGGAGTTGTGCCAAAGGCTCTGAGAGCGAAAATGGTCTGTATTATTCTCGTAAGTGATTTCAGTCCAGATATTTAAGATTTCCACAATAAATGGATAGGATAAATTGACATACTTTGACAGGTCTTTTTTGCTAAGGTTGCCGCTGAACAAGGCTCTGCCACTGTAGTTCCGGAGTTCTAAGTCAAAAAAAAGTTTCCATTTTCCGTGATTGTTTACATCGGTATATTTTTTGACCCAGGTAGTTTTCAATCCTTTATTGAAGGATTCAATATCAATCATTTTTAAGCCGCCTTTTTCATAGTCATTAATCATTACTTCCCTTTTAATTTTGTCGCCTTTGCCGTTCCATAAGAAATCATAGAAGAGCCTATTGATTTCCCTTAAGACTCGGTGATTAGTCGTGAGGGGAGACAAAATGTATACAAGTTGGGACGCAATTAAGCTTTTTAGAACAGTAATTTTGCCAAAAAGGGTAGGTCGACGACACTCCCAACAGCTTAGGCTATTTTTTATTTTTATCAATTTTTCATTGTAGTTCAGCGCTACTGTTAGGTCAGGATTAGTCGAGAACCATACTCCAAGAGCTTTGGTCTTTCCTTTAACCAATTTAGGTCTCTTTCTGGGCATAATTTGTCTTCTTTTTCGGCATTAGCACCGATCCAAAGGGCTTCCGTCTTTCTGTTATTTAATTTAAGGCCAGATATCCGTTGAAAATTATCCAATATATGCAGAGAAGATGTAAGAGATTCCTTGGAACCATCGAGTATTAAAGTGGTGTCATCTGCATACTGACTAATTTTTATTTCATTTCCATTCACAAAGATGCCTTTCACATTTTGGTTTTTCCTAATTGCATCCACTAGAACCTCAACACAGAGAATAAAAAGATACGGAGAAAGGGGGCAACCTTGCCTTACTCCTCTTTCGAGCTTAAAAAAGTCGCTGGCCCATCTGTTATTGAGGATGCAGCTTTCTGTGTTATGGTAGCATAGTTTAATCCAGTTGATTAGTGATTGTCCAAAGTTGTAATATTTAAATGTTTTTTGAATGAAAGGCCACTCTACTGTATCGAATGCTTTTTCGAAGTCAAGAAAAAGTAAAAGACCAGGGGCTTTGTTAGCCATTGCGTAATGAATTATACTGTCAATGAGTCCAATATTCTCCCCAATAAACCTATCTTTAAGAAATCCAGTTTGATCATTATCTACAAGGTTCGGTAGAACTTTTTTTAGTCTGTTTGCAATAGCTTTGGTCGTGATTTTGTAGTCGCAGTTCAAAAGAGTTATTGGTCTCCAGTTCTTAATAAAGTATGGTTCTGCATCTTTTTTGGGGATTAATTTAATGATTCCGCATCTCTGGGTTACCGAAAATTGACCTGTTTGATATGCAAAATTAATCAAATTAACAAGTAAGTCCGACAAATCGTTCCAGAAAACTTTATAAAATTCAGCAGGTATTCCGTCTGAGCCTCGTGTTTTATTTGTTTCTGTATTTTTTAAGGCTTGTAAACATTCCTCTTTGGTCAGCAGGCCTTCGCATGACATTTGCTCGTCTGGGTTCAGTACCTTAGTATTGTTCTCGTCGAAAAACATGTCATTAACATAAGTGTCGATATTCATATGAGAGCTATATAGATTTCTGTAAAAGGATTCACACTGATTTAGACTTTCTTTGTCAGTGTTTACTGTTTCATCATCATTAATTTTTAGCTGACTTATTACTCCCTGTTTGTAGTGCCTTTTTTCCATGTTTAAAAAGTATTTTGTATTTCTTTCTCCCTCATTATACCATCTACATTTCGATCTTAAGATTGCACCTTTGGTGCGGTACTCAATTATATTCTCCAATTCTGCCTTTTTTCTTTCTAATTCCTGAGCCCCAACTTGTTTTGCATTTTCCTCGTCGCTTGTTTCCATATATATTTGCAAGTTGTTAATTGCTTTTTCTAGCTCTTCCCGTTTTAAAATTTTAGCTTTTTTGGCAGCTGCATATTTTAATGATTGTTCTCGGATTTTCATTTTTATCATCTCCCACAATAATGCGTGGTTCACAGTGTCATCATTTTGATATTCTTCTTTAACAGCTTGGATTGTTGATTTTATTTGGTTAACGTATTCAATTTCATTCAAGAAAGAAGTATTAAGTTTCCAAAAGCCTGGTCCTCTTGGATTCGAATGAACAGCTATACTGATATCGATCATTGAGTGGTCTGTTTTGTATCCTGTCAAAATATCGGCACGCATGACATTACACATTAAGCTTTGGCTAACAAGAAAGAAGTCTAGTCGGCATTGAATTTCGGGTTTTCGTCGGCGCCAAGTATATCTTTGGGAATCGGGATGTAGCACTCTCCAAGCATCAATTAAATCTAAGTTTTCCATAAATTCCTGAACGATCCTAACTGAATTATTGTGTGTTCTTGCGACGCCACCTTTCTTGTCTTTATCTAAATTAAGCACTAAGTTGAAATCACCACCAATAATTACTTCTTCACATTGAAAATCTGATAAATGCTCGAAGAAGCCTTCGAAGAAAGCCGCGTCATCGTCGTTGGGAGCGTAAATGGTGGCCAGCGTTATATACTTTTGGTTGGTTTGGATGTCACAAATAATGAATCGTCCATTAGGATCACAGTACACTTGTTTCATTTCGAAATCGAATGTATTATTGAATAGAATTGCAACTCCTGCCTTAGGGCCCGTACAGCAACTAAAAAAGGATTTGTACCCCCATTCTGCCGACCATATAGTGGACGTGCTCTCGCAGCAATGGACTTCTTGTAAAAAATAAATAGAGCTGTTTTTTGCCCTGAGCCAAGAGAACATTTCCCTTCTCTTTAGCATGTCTCCCAAGCCTCTTACATTAAGAGAACATATTTTAAGATCCATGCATCCTCAAAGTGTCTAGAGATAAAAATTATTCCTGGGAGCAGCTGAAGTGTCACAACCATGTTGAAGATAATGCGGGTGCTTGAAATTAACGGTTTTCTATAATAATCCTTGAACAAGCTAATTCTGTATATAAATGGGAGCTTCCAAACATTGGAAGCAAATACTGATCTAAAAGCTAACCACAAGACACACTCATACAGAGTGACTATAACAAGTATAAAGCTTGGACAACCTAACACATAATTACAAAACAAAAAGCTAAGAATGAATATTGACTGCTTACCTACCCAGTGCATCGAAGTTTTTGTTTGGGCAGTTTCACACCATCGGTAAATAGCGTGTTTGATGTTCCGCTCCTTTTGTGGCGGCTAAGGATGGAATTAATTTGTCTTGTTTTTGCAGCTTATCGAGCTTGTGTTTAGTAGAAATTTAAGTGGCAAGTATTAGGTGAGAAAAGGCATGCAAAAAAAAAGAACAAAAAATAACCTGTCCAAAATCTACATATGTAAATTTGAAAATTAAGCGAAAGGCTCATCTTGAGAAATAAATTTTCCATCAATATATAATCTGTCCGGATATTTCTTACTGAAAAACGCTGTGTGACCCTTCTTCCTTGCATCTTTAAGTTTATCTCGCTGTTTTTTCCTTAAGTCATAAAGTTCCTTTGGAATATCATCGAAGACAGAGAAATCTTTTCCCTTCAGATGCTTGCGGGCTTGTGACATAACTTCTTCTCTATCAGTCTAGCGCAGAAATCTAGCAATAATTGGTCTAGGACCTTTATCACTTGGCTTACCCAGACGGTGGATCCTTTGGAGCTCTATCCTGTCTCTAGCGTTGCTGATCTTCAACTCTTGCTCCAGAAAGTTGTACATGACTTGCTTTGTGTCTTCGGTCATATGCGGCGAACCATCCATATTCGCGTCTCCGGTGTCTTCGGCGACGTTACTTGTATTTTCCTCTATTCCGAAGAACTTTAAATTTTCTCTCCTATTGTAAGTTTCAAAGTACAGCAGGTTCATTTTAAGTTTCTCTGCTTCTAGTTTTACAGCCGCCGCATCACGCTTCGCCTCCGCAATACCTCCCTCGTTAAAATCCACCCTTTCTTTGAGCTGATTTACGTCTGTTTCGTTGCCTTCAGTTTTAACTTTCATGTCCGCAACATCTTTTTCAAGGTTGGTTAACGCTTCCTCGATGTTGGCTACTGACAAGCACACACTGTTCAGCCTGCTTTCTATATTATCCAATTTGGACAGTACTAAGTCCATCTTTGTGGCAATCTCTACCGCCATTGCACGTGGTCGGCCCAAACGCTTCGTCTTGCCTTTCACTATATTCTGACTCAGTGTGGTCTCGCATCCTTTTTTCTTCAGGTATGTTGGCATAAAAGTCTGCAGATGGTGACCGAACCTTTCTCTTAAATAAGTTAGCAGACATAGGCTGCAATAAAGGTTTTACGGCCACTGCTGACGGAGCTTCAAAAAACACGTCTATTCCGCCATCTTGTACTCGCCCCAGTCTCCGAGTGGTAGATCTCTCATGCAATACCTCATCAATCATTTTCATGAAAGAATGTATCATTATATGGATCGCACAAATGAAAGTCTACGAGCGCCGGATGGAAAAAAATACTACCCCGTGTTCAGATGGGAGGGGAATGATTTGATTCTGGATAACACCGACATGTTCCTCAACACATCCCGAGACAGAGAACGTCCCAGAGTGCTTTTTGGTCCTAAACTGGTTAAGACATTGGGTTTGATTAACGAGAAATCGTATTACTCCGTTCACTTGAATACGAATATGATCAAAATGTTCCAAAACGACACTGTCCCAGCTGATTTCAAGAAAGACTGGTCAAACCATGACGCCACTCGCACTCATAACTTTTGGAATTTGAGCAGCGAAGGGGTGTTACAGCTCAGTCCCTATTGCAACTGGCACTTCAGTTACCTGGACGAGGAATACGCCAAGGTCTATCATGGAGTCATCGTCCATCTGGACATCCCTCCTCCTCGCAGTCCCATGTACTTGTATTCGAATGTAGGTCGTAGCATGATCACTGGGAATCGAGTGACGGACCTATTGAGAGAAGAACCCCACGACCCTATCAAGACGACGTACGAACCGTCTCAGATTCAATATAAACCTGTACGCAGCAATGTTTTGGATATAGTGGAGGTGCAATTGGCCGAGAACGACGGAAGACTGGTGGACTTTGAATCGGGTGTGACCTCGGTGACATTACACTTTAAGGATGAATGAGTCTCCCGATGACTTTTACGTGCAGTTGCTGAGCAACGCCAGTACGAGCGAGTTCCCGGACAACAAGGCCAACAGTTTCAAGAATTGTTTGCCGAACCCATTACAGTTGAGAGAATCAGGATGGAAAGTGGGTATCAGCAACCTCTCTTTTCCGTCCGCTGTTCGTAAGATGGACTTGAAAGATTCTATTCTGTTTGAAATCTGGTGGATCGAGATGGTGGACCCAGCCCGAAACATATACACTGATGTCTCTAGAGTGATGAGAAGGCGATTTGGAATTCACGCCGAGGAACGGTACTGAGTTACTGAACATGATACGAGATCAATACATGTGGAGGATGAGTTTACGAGCGTCGGTTGACGCGACAATGTACAAGAAAAAGAGCAAACCCGACAATCCCACGGAATTGCTGTACATGGTCATGCATCGGGCTGAGAATGGAGAATGCGTCCTCAACAACTCGAGAACGTGCACCACCCTCGACATCAACGGTAAACGCGTCTTTCCACAAATGTCCATTGGGATTGAATTGGCCAAGATGAAATGGGTCAAGATGGGAACGTTGGATAACGGACAACCGGGTTACGTCTTGGGACCCAACTTGAGAAAAGAATATCCCAAGGAAGTCGTACCCACGGCCTTGGACTTGGTCAAACCCATACCTTCTGGGAATGAGTTATTTTACAAGATCAACCCGGACGCATTACATCTGAGTTGTTACATCAGTTGGGTTTTCACGGACCTGGATCGTAGTTACGAAGAAGCGTTTGGTCACAATCGTCGTTCTTTGTTTGTGTATTCGAATGTGGGTCAGAGTATGGTGATGGGAAATCAAGTCACGGATCTGTTGAAACGAGTTCGTTACGATCCGGAGGTGGTTGACTTTCAACCGAGACACATCCTATATCTACCGGTGCGCACAACCTTTTTGGACATCGTCGAGACGCAAGTGTCTGAGAACGACGGACAACTGGTGAACTTTGCTTCGGGTGTGACGACGATCACGTTGCATTTCAAACGCTGAATGATTTTTACGTCAGCTTACCCAGTCACAGCAGTAAGAACGAGTTTCCCGAGAACAAGGCCAACAGTTTCAAGATCAGGCTACCCAATCCCATACGTCTGGAGGGACATGGATGGAAAGTGGGGTTGTTTAGCATCCTATGCCAGATGCTCATGTGACGCTTCCTTCCTTTACCGATTCTGAAGATAAAGTCACCTTGGCCTATACCGCATGGAGACGCGTTGAACCTCGAACTTCAAATGGGCATTCGTTTGGAGAAGCTTTATTTAGCACCGAAAATGTCAAAGAGGTTTTCAGCAACGTGAACGGAGTTGAATTCATGAAATCCATTCTCAGCTACTTCGAAAGGGAACGTGTCTTCAAATACCCTGGACCGAGATTAAACTCAAGATATGTCACGAGTGATGGTAAAAGAACCTACGTCGCATTCAAGTGGGAAGGTGAAGACCTGGTCACAGATAACAAAGACATCTTACATTCCAGAACGGATACACCTGCATTATGATTTAACGTCGATCTGGCTTTGAAAATGGGATGGATCCTGGAGAAGGGAAATAGTTACGTGCTAGGCCCAAACTTGCGAATCAAATTTTTCGATGATGTCATTCCAGACATTCAAAGCAATGGAGACTTATATGATTCTGATGGAAATTGTGTTTTTTTTTAATGTCGTAAAAAACCCACTCAAAAATGCTGATTTTTTGAGACTCAGCATCTTTTGTGATTGGCGTTTTCTGAACCTGAACAAAGCTTTTGAAAGTGTGATTGGAACAGGTTTGCGTTCCTTGTTTGTTTACTCTGACGTGGGAGGTGGAAGTGTGGTAGGAAATCAAGTCACAGATTTACTGAGAGGGGTCAACTTGATTCAAAGAGGAGCTGGTGTTCAGTACTTTGAACCCAATCACTTTCAATATATTCCCGTGCGCAAGGAAGTGCTCGACATTATAGAAGTGCAGGTGGCCGAGACAACTGGAGAACTGACAACATTTGGATCTGGCCATACGATCGTGATGTTACACTTCAAGAAATCATGATCGGGGGAACTTTGATACGGTTTCATCCCGACGGATAACAAACGGGTTCCGGCATATTCGGTCAGGTTTGGAAAGGCATCAAGAAACGAGGTCCTGGACGTTCTGAAAGAGACGGCCATCAAGAGTCTGAAAGGTTTAAATTCGGGTGGCAAAGGAGGAAAGCCCAATTGGAAAGGTGCACTCGCAGGGTTAAGGCGAGGTGCCATATACTCCGGGAAACGTAAAGCGACGCAAGAGATGCAACGCGTGTTGGGTAGTAAAAGAAAAAGAAAAGACCTGTTTGGATCATGATTCCCATCTACTCAAGACGCGTGAGATGTCTACCTGGAGGAATATGCACGTATAAAGGCGGTTCGATATTCCAGACACGCTCACGCTCGTTGGGTACAGTCCGCACTGAGAAGTGTACAACGAAAAAGACGACGTAGACGACGATGATGGACCTGGTGGCTCATGCCAGGTCGGCGGGGGTTCATAACCCCCGCCTGGGCATGTTCCAGACCCCTCCCATGGATCTCAGCATGTCGTCTCGACGTGTGGTGAGAATCAATCCATTCAATACTGGGATCAACCCAGTGACCTTCCAAGTCGATCCTCAAGACTTTATCGACCTGAACGAGAGTTTCTTCGAAGTGGAGTTGGCCATTAAGACACCTACCGGAGGCAATATAGCACAAGCGAATCTCATTGGACTCGCCAACAATCTGGCCCACACTCTCTTCAAACAGATCAATGTGAGATCGAATGGCACTCTCATCAGCCCCCAGACCGATACTTACCACTACAAAGCCTACATAGAAGCGCTGTTGAACCACGACCGAGACGACGGTGAATCGATCCTGAAACCCCAGGGTTGGTACAATTGTCTCAGTGTACCCAGTCGTGGAGATGCGGATGTAATGACAGCCAATAAGTTGGATCCGATTCACGCAGATTATGGTGCCTTACCCCAAGATCTCAAGAACATGGTTCAAAGTCGAATTCAGTTTTTTGGTGGAAAGAGAGTGACTTTGAGGTTCAAACCTTACCTGGAAGTGTTTCATCTCAGCAAGTTACTAGTACCTGGCATGCAGATCCAGATCGACATGTACTTCAATGCCCCAGCTCTGTGGACCGTACGATGGGCAGGTGCCGATAGTATCAGACTGACTGAAGCCGACGTGAATGTGAGATTGTTCCTGTCCCAAGTGAGAGTGACTCCCTCGGTGTACCGAGAAATCATGTCCAGCATGAAAGGTGGAAGAGTGGCCACCTACCCCACGGTGAGAGGTGAAATTCAAACCTACTCTCATCCCACTGACAATCGTCATTTTGAGTGCAGCAATCCTTTCCACAATAAGCATCCTAATCGGTTGGTGGTGGTGTTGATGACACAAACAGCCTTCAATGGAACTATCATGATCAATCCATTCTCCTTTGAAAAATTCAATCTCGCTTCCATCAAACAATTGGTGAGAGGTGAAGAGTACCCCTACGAGACCTTGGAGCTCAAACATGATGATGACAGTAAAGATCTGAGAGGCTACTACAGATTCCTCCAGGGTTCAGGAGCTTTGTGCAGGGGAAAAGGAAACATGGTCAGAAAAGAGGACTGGGGGCACGGCAAGAGATGCAACCTGTTTGTATTTGACAACACAGCCAACGGAAGTTTGGACAGTTCAGTGTTGAACCCCAAGCAGGAAGGTGAGCTGCATCTGGTGATCGATTTTGGAGACAATCCAGGATCAAACCTGACCATCTTGTTGTACTGCAAATTCGAGAACTTCCTGGAGATCAATGAGAACCGAGTTGTCATCTACGACGTGTACCAATGAAAAAGAAAAAATGGAGAAAGTAGCCTTGAATAATTTACAATTGGATCATTTGGCCTGAACGAATCCGTCACTACGCTGTGTTTTTTACGGAACAGTACCTTGTGATCGGCTTCCCAAGACACTACCTCAAGAAGGACTGACCACTTACATCTTGAACACGGACCCTCACGATAAACTGGGTATGCATTGGATTGCTTTGTGGGCCAACAAGGACAAGTGCGAGATCCTGGACAGTTAGGGTCTGCTGTTGGACGTGTACGGAACCGCCGAGCCAATCCAAAAATGGTTGGACCGTCATTTCAAGTACCATATTTTCAACGGTAATAGTCTACAGTCACTCTTCGGTCAGAGTTGCGGCGGCTACACCCTGATGTTCCTGATCGACCGAGCCGAAGGTCGTGACATGAAGGCATTCTTGAGTCGTTTTAAGAAAAACAAGTTTGTGGAGAACGATCGTAAAGTAGGACAGATGTTGAAACGTTTGATCATGGACGAGTTGGCTTGGCGCAAGATTTTAAAATCCTGTGTCACCAGGACATGTGCGGTTCCTCCAGAGGAGTGCGTCATTTGTTGAAGTAAGCTGTTTGAATAAAAAAGTGTTCATTTTTGAAAAGATGTTGCGTGGTGAGGTCAGATGGTTCCCTCGATTCCTGGAACTGTGTCGAGACAGGTATCTCAACTTGTCCTCGGATCATCCTCGTAGACAGGTCCTGAAACGCATTTCGGATTGTGACAGTTATCGTCGAGTCCGATTCATACTGGATCAGGAAAAAGATCATTTGCTTCGATACGACCTGTTCCAACTGCGTACGAGAGCCAGACTTCAAACAGACGCTTGCAGAGATTATAAGTGTTACCCGTACTGGCACGTTCTTCGCTATGGCAATAAGTTCTTACACCATCACTTTGCAAGTGCATAAAAGGTGTGGTAAAAACTAACTTGCTCATTCACTTGCAATGAACGCTGAACTTCAAGAGCTATACAGAGCCTTGATCAACAGTCCTCAGAGACTGCAAGACGAGTACAACGCGAAACACAGTGTCCTTAACACCAGCGCGTTACCGACCACGGTGACAACTCGCAGGAAACGCAAGAGAGCGCCATCCATGCCGAGGCTTTCCAAGAAAGAAGATAGGAAAAGAAGAATGAAAAAGAGGCATTGGTACGAAGACAAGTTCGGAGATTTGGGTAAATTCATAAAGAAACCTTGAAAGAGAGTGCCTGCCAAGAGAGCGCGTCCCAAGAGAGCAGCTGCCAGGAGAGCCGCAGCCAAGATCAAGAGGGGAAAAGAGTGGTTTGCCAAGAATTTCCAGGTGAGGAAACTCGCAAAACGCAAGAGTCGAGCCAAAAACCCCATCTGTTTCAATCGTAGGGTCACCATCTTGAGTCTATTGAAATGCATCCCGGCCGTCAAGACCCCCATGGCCAAGTTGTTTGGATAAAAACGGAGTGTCTTGAGACCATTTACCATTTCAAGATCATGGAATGACACAAAGCGTTTCAATTTCACACTCCGTCAAGTTTGTTGATAGCGGGCCCGTCTGGCTGTGGCAAGACGGTGTTCACCACCAAAGTGCTCTTGGAGAACGGCGACTTGTTCCAAGGAGCACCGAAGAGTATTCATTACTGCTACGGATCGTGGCAAGATGGTTTCCAAAAGCTCAAGAAGGGAGGGGTCAAGTTTCATGAAGGGATCCCCGACAGCGAACAGTTACCCCGATGGTTTCCTCGAGGGGGCGTTTTGGTGCTGGACGATCTGATGGACGAAGGTGGCAACGACAAGCGCGTGTTGGATCTCTTCACTAAACATTCGCATCATCGGAACATCACGGTGATTTACTTGTGTCAGGATCTATTCCCTAACGGAAAATTCGCCAAGACCATTTCACGCAATGCTCATTACATCGCAGCCTTCAAGAACCCGTGGGATCAATTAGGGATACGAAATCTATTACTGCAATCGTTTCCCACGCAATGGCAGGAAGTGTTGGATACATTTCAAAAGGTCACTGACTGTCCTTACGGTTACATGCTATTGGATCTTCATCCGGCCAGTCAGGACGATCAACGTGTCCTCAGCCGTGTGTTAAAAGACGAAGGATTCGTAAGATGCCATCAGTTTGCTCTACCACCATGTTGAGGAGCAAAGCTGAGTGGTTCCCTACATTTATTCTACGTTGCATAGCCATGCTACGGCGCATGTATTCCTTTCAAGAGGATTACGAGACGGTGAAACAAATCTGTCTCTGTTCGAGTTATCATCAAGTAAGGTCCATCGTGAATGCATATAACGACGAGGATTTCGAGAATTTGATTCATAACGAAAGAGTAATCGCTGAGAAGATAGCAAGAAAAAGGAGAGATGAGCTCTTACAATAGTGATGATTTCAACTTCTCAGCTCTGGACGATTGTTCGCCGTGGAGTTCGCTGGTTCCAACGGGTACTACCATTCCAGCGGCAGCGGGTGTGGGCGTGAGCCTGAACACTCCTTCACCGGTCGTCAGGGTAGGTACCGCTGGCGCAGGCACGTCATGCACCAATGTCACGGCGGGTGTTGGTAGCGCTGGCTCGGGGGCATCACGCACCAACGTCACGACTGGAGTGGGTACGCCCAATTCGTTGCGTCGAATGGTAGGACGTTCACCCACAGTGACAGACGCCACACCTTTGGCATGAGCTACTCAAGGAGGGAAACGACCAAGACGCGTCCCACGTCAAAACACGCCGACGTCCCCCAGTGATGCCGGGAGCCGCAGAAGAAGCAGTGCCAGTGGTAGTGGAAGACGACGCAGAGGCGGAGGTGGAGGCGGAAGTAGCAGTGACTCCACACTGCCTTCGTCGGTGAGATCGGGTCTTTCTCGAGCTTGAAGGCGAGGAACCCGTGTTCTCAACCAAGCCCAGATGCAGCAACAATTGGAAGAGATTTTGCGACAACAACAACAAACGGCCGCGGGTCGTCGCATTGCTGGTATCACGACCACTAACACGATCACGACTACCTATAAAAACGGTCAACGTCCTACTGTGACTCGCAATTCGACCAGTGTACGTAACTGAGAACAACAACATGTTGAGGAGTGAAGTCAAGTGGTTCCCCTACTTCTTGCATCTATGTCGATGCTCTCGCTCTTACTGGGATGATACCAGTATGGATCACGAAGACATGAAACGTATCGCTGACGAGTGTGATAGTTACAGACAAGTCCAGGATATCCTGAACCAGTCCGTAGAAACCGCGTTCAAGGACGAGATCTGGGAATACGAGCAACAAGCTAAAAGGATCGAACGTACCGAAAGAAAGTGAGAATACATTTGGGACTGGTTGAAGTGTTGTCATGAGCACTTCGGTCTGTCTATTGGATGAACCTTTCACTACCGTGGTGGAATGGGATTCCCTGAAACCTTTGGACAGATTGTATGCTTTCTACCACAAGTATTGGTGGTGTCGAAGGCAGATGTTTGGTTACTACAAATTGTATAACGCCATTCTAAACGGACTGGCCTTACTGGTCGTGGCCGTGAATATCGTCTTGGGATCCGTGTGGAAAGATGGGTACACGGTGGTAGGATTGACGGCTTTCGCCACCTTACTGAAAGGATGGAACGATTTCAAGAAGTATTCGTTCAAGATGGACATGGTCAAATTCGCTTACACGACTTATGAAAAGACGCTGACTGAACTTAGGAACTACACTCTGGTTGGAGTGGAGGAATTGGATGGGTTTTTGACCAAGATGCAATCGTTAGACGACGTGGTGACGGATTTCACACCTCCCACTTACGACCGTTCGAGACTACGAAAAACAATGCGTTCATGTTCCTGTATAAAAAGGACACGTGATCACCTTCAGGCGTCATTCAAGGTTGAAGTGTGTGCAAGTCGTCATCAGAACCCGACATGTTGAGGAGGCGAAGGAGACGGCGAGTGCCATCGCGTATTGGAATACGTAGAAGGAGAAGAGGAAGGATCCAAAAGGGAAAAGGTCTTGGTAAACTGGTAGGCATCATAGCCAAGACAGTTTTGAATGTTCTCGAAAGCTTGTGAATAAAAGAGCGTGACGAGCCAACCGGGCATTAGACGTGAACGATGAAGCGGTTGCGACGACAACGTCGTTTCTTGACGAGCGTCCTGAAAGAAGCCAATAAAAAAAACGTCAACAGATGTTACATTACGCCGACAGAGATCAGATCAACGCCATCAGCGAGATGGTATTCAATTTGCTGAAAAAGAGGATCCCCATCAATGCGATGACTTATGGGAAACTGAAAAGACATAAAAAGGTTTTGCGAGAAGTGGGTAAACGTAGAAACTCCCTCAAGCGTCGAAGAGAACAGCTGCTGAGTCAAAACGGAGCGGGGTTCTGGAGCAGATTACACGGCTGTTTTCAAGCATGTTGTGTACGGTGAAAGGACGCGACGAAGACGGTTACCCGCTGGAGGGTATCGACGTCATACCCAATTTCCCGCCTAGAGAAAAAAACCAAGAAGTTTGTACGGTTGGTTGGGTTGCCATTGAGGCCTGTAAAGGTCCCAGATGTGACAACAGCAATCTGCTTTGATTTCTTGTTCAATATTGTGAACATAAAGAATACATTTTGTTGCTATTAAGCAAAATGATTTCAAGAAATCAAGCAAAGAGCAGAGGGGAATTCATCTGAAAAAGTTTCTTGAAGCTGTGTGTATCCCTGTCAATTTGGACAGACAAACAAGGAAATTTAGACTGGACATCCCTGATGGGAAATGAAAAGAAGAAACTGTCAACAAGCTTCCACCTCTAAATTCTCTTCCTTTCTACCTCCTGAGGTTTGTGAAAAGGTCACCAAATTGTGGAAAGTAAGTACAAATATATTGTTTTGCATTGATTTGCTTCTTAATCTTGCAAGAATTTTAACTTGCCACCTGTTTTTTGTTAAGGTATTTTTTTTGAAATATTGCATCTCTTTATCGTGTACAGGATTTCAAAGAACTTTTTGACATATTTGGAAATTGGAGTCCGTCTGAGAAAGATATCCAGGATTTCCCAGGCAAGGAAATGATATGGCTGTCAATATATTCAGACAGTCTACTGTGTCAGCAACTATACACTCTGACTGAAATGTTTATTTCTATTTACTGTAGGTAAAAGAATGGGCTCTTCTGCTTTGCAGTTTGAAAGGCTTGGATATGCCAAAGCAAAATCCCATAACACCTTACATACATATTACCGGTATGTCATGCCACCTTCCTGGTCTACTGCAAGAAATGGGATCTGTCAAGTCATTTACTGGCCAGGGTAGGTATAGTATAGCTATATCTCTGCTACATACACCATGCAAAAATACCTGTATTGAAGGCTTACAATCTGTACAATGTAAGTACCACACTTTTAATCTACCGGTAGTTAATATTTTTAAATCTGCCCTCTTTTTTTCTCTGTCATTTTGTAGGTGTTGAGAAGAAAAATGACGACATGCAAAAATACTTTTGAAGGAAGTGTAATCGATGGGATAGTTGTCGACAGACTTTGCTAGTAGAAAAAAGGATGGAGGTTTTGGAGCATGAGCGATGTGCCCATGAACATAGAAGTGTCTAAAAAGGGACATCTCCTATTGGGAATGAGGAAAGAGTCTTGTAGCTAAGAATGCTGTTAAAAATTGTACTGCAGCTCTTTCCACACAGCAAGTAGATGTACAGGAATCTCTACAACCTGAGGGCAACAGTGATTCAATTGCTAGCAACAGCTGTCACCAAAACAGTGAAAGTTACACCCTGAGTGACCTCAAGAAACTACACGAAAGAGAACTAGCTGCAATTTTTCAAATGAAATTAGGGAAACCTCCTTTAATGAAATACAAGGTCGACATCACTTACTCAGTAATAAACCACAATGGAGTTAATTAACAGTATTTAAGCAAACTCCTTGAAGTGGTAACATAACTACTTTTCAGTGTGTTTGCTTGACAAATGCAATGGTTAATTTCTCAGCCCAAGGCAGCCAAGGCAGCTCCTTGCCCTCTGCACAGTACAACTTATGTGAGCGTCCAAGAAACAAGTGAATAACAATTGGAAAGATAATTGTCTGCCGATCTCCTCTCTTCATGGGATAAGCACTGTGCCAGCCCTCTGGAAAATACCTTTGGTCAAAGTCGGCCTCTAAAGGCTATATTTTTGTGTTTGAATTTAAAACAGTTCTTTTCACAATTTTTCTGAAAACGTCGTCTCATCTCCACCGTTTTCTGTGTCAACAGGGGTTCGGCAAGTCCACTCTTGATTGTATTTTTCGGTCTCTTGAGGTTCTCTGCAAACACGTCCTCTGGGGGAGATGGATTTCTGAAATAACTGGACAACAGATGGGATGCATTTAACAGGCAGAAGCCAATCTGGTAGAAGGAAGTTTGTTACAGCAAAAATCTCCTCCGAATAAAAACACTTAATTCCTTTCAATGCTTACGTATGAAAAAATCAGTGGTAGCGCCGAGTGGTCTAGCAGGAATTGGCAGAGATATCTGAAAGGGAACATGTCTAACACTTTTGGTGTCTAAAGCAGGACTTACCAGAAAAGAACAAGATCCAAAATGAGGGATTCTGGCTCCCACATGTTGTGTTTGGACCCCCAACCATGCCACTTGACCAGATAAACAGGCTCCTCAGACTGCAATAAAAATCCATGTATGTACTTCGTGTACTTTTTAAACAATTGGCACTACTTTGACCTTACAATTTGTGGTGACTGAAGATTCAAGTTCAGATAATAATCGTTGCTGTTGTAACCCTGTTGATGTCAACAATAATTAACATAAAGCTATTCAAATTTCCTGGATATTCATGTAAATTCTTTACCAAGAAATGTCAAATAAGATTGCTTTGCTGATAAATGTCATAGCACCAATATAAACACCAACACAAGCAACTGAAGTAGAAGTCCAAGTGATCAGCCACGATTCATCACAAGCTGTGAAAAAGCTTTGCTACTGATCTGTTAAACTCAAAACACAACAACAACCTTAGAGAGTGAGGGATGGAGGTCCAATAAGTTCCAAAAATAATTTTCTTTCTTTATACCTCTTGAAATCCCATTTAATTTCATGCGTGCCCCCACCTTAATCTCTCAGTCGTTTTGTCCAAACCTGTTAGAACTTATTTAGATGTTGATGCCAGACTCTTTTCTGAGTTGGCTTTTGTGCAGATTGTCCAACTTGTTTCCAATTAGGTCACGTAGCTATGGGCAAAATAATACAAAGGAACATTTGTACGATGTTAATTGTTTTAAATTGTCTAAATTGGAAAATGTTCTTAAAGTTACTAGTGAATGCCCACCTTTTAGGTTCGA
Source organism: Orbicella franksi (assembly GCF_964199315.1). Classification (NCBI taxonomy): domain Eukaryota; kingdom Metazoa; phylum Cnidaria; class Anthozoa; order Scleractinia; family Merulinidae; genus Orbicella; species Orbicella franksi. The sequence goes on along the minus strand of NC_138154.1, from coordinate 5,899,956 downwards.
GAGCATTGAGTTGTTAATCAGTTACTTTTGTTGTGTAATTCTGTGATTGAATCTTATTTAGTTTCTTAGCGTAGTATTTATGCTAGCTATTTTTGATGTTTTGTTATTCAGTTTCGTTATGTTATCGATTCCAAATCGTTTGTTTGGCTTGTGTAAGTCTTGACTATTTGTTATGCAACTTTTCCACTAAATTGATAGAAATTTGTTACATATTGTTCTTTCAGTTTACGATTGTTTATTTTGATGCAATAAATCGCCGATAACCGTCAACTGGGCGGCAGGCCCAGACAACATCCCGGCGGAGTTACTGAAAGCTGATATTGACACCTCAGTGCACATGCTGCATGGCCTCATAGGAAAGATCTGGGATCAGGAATCTATACCATCAGAGTGGAAAGAGGGTCTTTTGGTGAAGTTACCTAAGAAAGGCAACCTAAGCTTGTGTAAGAACTATAGAGGAATCATGCTTTTGTCAACAGCAGGAAAAGTCCTAAATCGCATTATCCTGGAATGCATGAGGGAAGCGGTGGATGAGATACTACGAGATAATCAGGCAGGATTTAGACAATCCAGATCAACATCAGACCAAATAGCCACCCTTCGTATAATCGTAGAACAATCACTTGAATGGAGGACCCCACTCTATATAAACTTTATAGACTACGAGAAAGCATTTGACAGCCTGGATAGAAGCACCTTGTGGGACCTGATGGCCAGCTACGGAATTCCTGGAAAGATCATATCATTAGTAAAGAACACATATGAGGGCACAAGTTGCCGCATTTTGCATGATAGTGGTTTAACCGAAAAGTTCAATATTAAAACAGGTGTAAGGCAGGGATGTCTCTTATCTCCATTCCTTTTTCTTCTTGCCATTGATTGGACAATGAAGGAGACAATATCTGACTCTAGGAATGGCATACAGTGGACCCTTGTAGACCAACTCGAAGACCTGGACTTTGCCGATGACTTGGCACTTTTGTCTCATACCCACTCCCAGATGCAAGCGAAAACCTCAAAACTTGAAGCCATCTCATCAAAACTAGGACTCAAAATCAACACCAATAAGACAAAGATCATGAGGGTAAATAGCAAGTCAAATGAGCACATCAGTATAGCAAACCGGACATAGAAGATGTAACATCCTTCACATATTTAGATAGTGTCATAAACGTCACTGGAGGAACGGACGAGGATGTACTGGCAAGAATAGGGAAAGCAGGTAGCACATTTAATATCCTAGGGAACATCTGGAGATCGAGGGAAATAACAACAGCCACTAAAATTAGAATATTCAATTCAAATGTTAAGCCCGTACTACTCTATGGTTCAGAAACATGGAGAATGACAGAGAAGACCGTGTCAAAACTACAGACCTTCATAAACAGATGCCTGCACGGAATCCTCCAGATTTACTGGCCAGATACTATCAGCGACGCTACCTTGTGGGAGACTACAGGTCAACTACCCGTCAAAGAACAAATTAAGAAAAGAAAGTGGACATGGATCGGACATATACTTAGGAGATCAAACACCTGCATAGCCTGACAAGCACTGGGCTGGAACCCCCAGGGAAGTAGACAGAGAGGAAGACCACGAAACACCTGGAAAAGAGACACAGAAAGGACCATCCAGTTAAAAGGCTACACCTAGAATCAGATTGAACAGATGGCCAGAGACAGGAGGGTGGAGGCACTTTATCTGTGGCCTATGCCCCGAGATGGAGTAATAAAAGGCATCATCATCATCATCAACCATCAACTTTGCTTTTCTGTGGTTTACTCATCTACCCTTGAATATGACCTGTGAAGTAGTCCCACCCACTAGTTTGTTGCGACATGCCTAGAGCTTGTTTTGTTTCGTCTTATTTTGGAATTTGCCAGTCATTGCAAGTGCTACACTGAGCATCATATTTCTCACTTATTTTTGCCTTGTTCTGCTTTTGAACTTGAGAAGTGGCCTTTCTTTTTCAATTCACTCTAGCAGCACTGGCATTACTTGAAGCATTACTTAGGTTATTTTCTGCAACATTTTCAGAATTATCCTCTTGAGGCTTCATCAGTCATGCTATTCATATAGAGGATCTTTCATCTATTCATTTGCAATCTAAATCACTGTTACTAACGAGAATAAATCATGTAATTTTACTCCTCTCCAGGACTACAGGTCACAATATCCTGTGAGAGGTCTTTAATCCTCCTTAGGGCTCCAGGTCACAATACCCTGAAAGAGTTCTTTAGTCAAGTAAGGAAGTTTAGACCATGGCAACCAGTCCATTCTGTGAGTCTGTGGGACAAAGAGTGACCTGTATAGTAGCACTGCATCCCCACAAATACACGAAGTGTATTCCCCATAGATGAAACAAACCCAGCCCGAAATATGTTTAGTTAAGTGTATAAATTTTGAGCATAAATAAAGTATATATGGGTTATTGACCAAGGGTGAAGTCAAGATGGCTGGATATTGGTCAAGTTCTTTTTTGCATTTTTATGGACCAAGACGGAGTCGAGGTCCATAAACACGCAAAAAAAGAACAAGGCCAATATCCGGCCATCTTGACCGAACAAGCTTGGTTAATAAAGGATTTATTATATGGGATAAAATACCAAAAAATGATCTGTGTACGTGTTTATTTTCAAGGACTGAAAAGGAAGCCAGGTACATGCAAAAATCAATGGCACGTTCTCCTTTATCCTAATTGGCTGAATGCAGAAATACAATCATTTGATTGGATTACATCTTTGACAAGTAAATGTCTAACTTCTGAATGGAATAAACGAATGTACGAAAGCGCTCGAAGCTAATTCGAAAAGTTTTTTGAACCTCAAAAATGTCTCAAAATGGATTACATTTCCAGCACTTAAGCTCCAACAAATGTTAAACCATTAGAGCAAGACAGTTCATTTCATCTGGCCGTTGCTTTTGCCGATCCTTGGGGCTTCGAAGAACTGTCGCTGGGCTCTGTGGTGGAAAGCTGCCCCGACGTAAGCTGGATGTTGAAAGTACAGTTGTTAAAGCTTCCAAACATTGCTCCTGAGAAGAAACCCAATCCCATCTGGACTGGATTAATGGTGGCAGACTCAACACTGGTAACAGAAGTGGTGGGACGAGTTGTTATTTCTGTACGAGTGCAGATGCTAGAAAGCTGGTTGCTCCTGGAGTGGCTCAGCACAAGGGACATTTGCCATAGATGTTCATGGGAGGCCGATTTGTAAGCGTCAAGACTTTTCAGACTGCGATGGCCACTTAACTGTGCCACAAAATTATCTGGGACGTCTGCATCGAGGAGGCGTGAAATGCAGGTCTTTCTCACCGAGTGGTTGGTTACTCTGCCCTGTAAAACAGCATTTTTTGCAGTGGTGGAGAGAAATTTGCTGATTTCGTTTTTACCAAGCGGACTTTGCATATACCACACGTTGTCATCTGGTTTTTGCTGATATTTGACTGCAAGGTAATAGCGGGAATCTAGCTTGTCCATCTCCAAAGGACGACGGTGAGTAAACTCTTTGAAGAACTTAACCGGGCAATGCTGGTTGCCAGTTGCTTGCGCAGTAGGATGGAAAGCAAGAACACTGTATGGCTTGTCTTGGCCTTGACGTGTTTTGGACCCTCGCTGATATGTCCACACAAGAATCTGAATCTCCGTTTCTGGGACTTTCTCCAAAGTGACGTCTCCCCACTTTAATCGGCAGCTCTTGTCATGAGCTCTGAACCCAAAGTGAAGGGCAATTATCTACCACAAGGTATGCTGCAAGGCTGTTGGATTGGAGGCCCCAAATTCACCACACTCAAAAAGCTTGTCTTCCTTGGCCTCGGTCAGCTCACGGGCAGCTTGTGGTCTGTTCCCCTTGCCATGTTCCAAAACAAACTGGCAGCGCTTGGCACTTAACACTTCTCTAGAGAGTTTGAAGTTGTCTCCGTCAATAATATTTACATTTGAACCTCTTTCGTTCAAGGAGTGTTGAAGACTACATTGAAAGGACATCAAACTGACTGGCTCGTATTCTGTGCCATCCGATTTCTTTACAGTTTTGAAAAATTTACACAACAGCAAATTCAGTTCTTCCTGAGGTATGTCACACAGCTCCCTACTCTCATTTTCTTGTAAACAAAATGGCTTCCATGCCTTCATGTCACTTTGTGCTTTTACTTTTGTGTTTGCCGGCTTTTGTTGCAAAATAAATTCATGAAACTCGTCAACATTTTTGTTTTCTGTCTTGTTGATACATTTAGTTTTCTCGTTTTCCAGCTCCATCAATACACAAACCACAGGAAATCTTTAACTGTCACAGAAAAGATTTTTCAGGGCAAAAACTAAGAAAGAAAATTTTGGTAAACCGGCTTCTGCCTCGGATGAATTTTCCCTGTGGGACAAAACCCTTATCCTGAGCAGGCAAGATAGCTCCATCTTGCCTGCTCACATAGCCAATCACAGCACGATTCAGTTCATCTTGCCTGCCCACGGAGCTAGTCATATAATAAATGTATGTATTATGTCAGGGTGTGGTGGAAGTTGCATGTCATTTCTCTCAGGCAAAGGAAGCCAAAAAAGGCTAGGGTCATAACTGCCCATATAATTATAGAGTCAAAGTTAGTAGTTTTTGGGATAACCAAAAGCTGAAAAAACAATTTCAGGTGAGTTATTGTAATGGGGAGATGAATCTGAGAAAAATCACCCTGCGATTGCTTGATACCACGGCAAATCAACTGCAAGCAGACAAATTTCTTAAGGTCTAACTCGTAACCTGAACGAATATGCAGGTGTCTTACTGCAGCCAGGTAACCCTTGATAGAGGAGTGTTTAATTGTCTTAGCCAGGTATGCCACATACTGGATAAGAGTCTCTTTGTTGGTTGGGATGGGAGTTGACTTGTGTGGGCTATGAAGGGTGCAGATATCGAGAAATCTTTCACCTGAGCTATCTGTTTTCTGGTATAGCTAGCAAAAATGGGCTCAAGTAGTTCTGGATAGCTGCATTCAGATTGGCAAAAGTGCTGGGGGCACAGGACATGGGGCTGGGTCATCATGGGGAACCAGCCCCATGATGCTAACACCAGGGGCATGTAGCTGTTGGTGAGTCTCACCGACCCTAGAACCATTTATTACCTAGGATCCCACCATAACCAAGTGTACCTGAGGTGTCAGTATAAAGTGTTAAGGTGTCAGAGTCCACCCATTAAGTGGTCAGGAAAAACTGGCCCCATTGCAAGTGTGAATAAATTGTTGCCACATAGTAAGATCCTTGAAAAATACTCTGCCTAATTTAATATGGTGTGGTTTAGAGACCTTGCAAGTTAGCTTAATCATGCACTGCAAAAAGAAAGCGTTTCTCGGGGGGAGGGGGATAACTTTGCATGCAAAGTTCAGACTCTCAATAAGAGACTGCAATTCCTCTAGGGTGCAAGACAAGTGAAAAACAGTTCTAAACTTAGCTGTGTGCTTCTTGGGAACCAAGCCAATGGGTGACACCTGAAAATTAGGTAGTGGGGGACTGGGAAAAGGGCCTGTAACTCAGCCCAAGGCCACCTCCCTGGAAAGGTTTTCAGTAACAATACTAGGTTGGGAAACTGCAATAGGCAGATTCAGAGAAAATCCAGCGACGCAGCTCCGAGTAAAACCCATGTCTGCCCCATACCTAACATTATTACATGATCAGGAAACATATTCTTGGTTTGGATGATAGGTTAATATGTCAACAAGTCTTTGTACATTAATAGGGGTCAGAAGCAGGGGGGAAGTGTCCTCACTTTCAATTAGAGGGGCTGGACTTTGAGGCCTCCATAACAACTGCAGATATTCCTGCTTATCCATCATGACTACACCTGACCATTTGTCTGGTTAAGTTTCATCAGGATAGTTATCCCCTATAAAGATCAAGATCCTGCAGTGTCTGTCAAACGACAACTTAGAGATCTTAGAAGCAAGGTGCAAAAGACCATCCAACGTGTGTTTACTAGCCACAAGCTTAAACAAGATCTAAGCCTGCGTGAGCCCAAGCCTAACATCGTAACCCAGAAATGCGTTCCTTATTAATTCAAGTGTGACTTGTGTGATGCAGGTTATGTCAGGTACACAAAGGGCCACCTTCACATGTGCGTTGAGGGACACTGTGAAAATGCGTCATCTATTTACAAACATTCCAAAGAACATAACATTGCCGTTCCGAACAATTTCTTAGCACGATTCAATGTAATCAAGCAATGCACAAACAAGTTTGACTGCCTTGTTAATGAAACGCTGTGTATTCAAGATCTTAAACCAGCACTGAATGTACAGTCTGATTCTCTTTGTTCTAAAGTATTCTGTAAGTAGCTTGGCACTTTTATGCAAATTTGATTCAACTTACTCTCTTCACAAGCCACTTTTTATCATTATGTAACCTTGATAATGGTGCAAGATGCACCAAAACATTGGTTTCTATCACATATATTTCTTGTCTCATGTATTTCCAAATCATTTCTTATAAATGATACATTTTCATGTTCAATGGACAATAAAGGAAGCCGCAAAGTTATTTAGCTAGCGAACCACACATGAATGCAACAACGTAAAATTTTACTCAAAACTATACAATCTTTGTTTTTTTCTGATGTTTTAAAAACAGCTCGGTGCTGCGACAGGAAAATTGCCAAGAGTCTTCACGAAATGACCAACAATGAGCTAGATAACTGCCTTCATCATTTCTACACTGGAGGTCACACATAAGATGGTGCACTTTACTCAACGTCATCCATCCTTGGAATTCGCAATGCTATAGGGAGATACCTCAACAATTCTCCACTCCATCGAGGCATTTCCATTTCAAAAGGAGTAGAATTTCAAGCTTCAAACAAGCTGCTGCACAGTCAGTGATATAATTAAACAAGCATGAAAACAAAGAAAATGTTGAGCACAAACCTCCCATTCCAGAAGCAGACCTCCAGAAATTAATTTCTTTGCCCCTTGTCGTCACTGTATTTCTTAATTGTGTAAGTCGTGTAACTGTATTTGTTAGTAATGTAAGTCGTTTAGTTATTGTAATTTAACTAGTGTAAATAATTAGAGCAATATAATGTAAAGAGAGTTAGTGTTGTAAGTAAGCATTGGTTTCCCTTGTGTTATTGCAAATAAAAAAAAAAGCATGAAAACAAAGAAAATGTCGAGCACAAACCTCCCATTCCAGAAGCAGACCTCCAGAAATTAAAATCCTCCAGTGCAATTTAGAAAGACAATCCTGGGAGCCTTCTGCAGAATGTCTGGTTTCACATCAACCTGTACTGGTGTCGTCGCAGAAGCAAGGGTCAGCAAGAACTTACAAAACAAAGCTTCCAGTTCTTGAAGGATGACACTGGGCGTGAATATGTCTCGATAACTCATGACGAGGCCACCAAAAATCACCCTGGGAGAATCAATGACATTGCCAGTGTAGAGAAGGAGGCCAGGATGTACTTGATAGCAAATGACCACCTCTTTGACGGCCTCAACTGCCTAAAGATGTATCTCCAGAAAACAAATCCTCACTGCGAAGTGTTCTTTCAGTACCGAAAATGGTCTGCTACACAAGAAGTTCAAGTGTGGTACGAGAACAAACCTCTGGGGGTCAACAAACTGGGAGGGATGATGAAAGATCTTTCCAAACTGGCATCTCTGTCCAAAATTTACACCAATCATAGTGTCAGGGCATCTGCAATCACCCTGTGGTCAGACACGCAAGTTCCATCGTGACACATCATGGCAATCTTGAGACATCGCAATGAAGCCAGCCTCAGAAATAACAATGCCCACCCTTTGAGTGAACAACTCAGAGCTTGTTCCGATATCCTTTATGGTGCGTTGAATGGAACGCCACAGGAGTCACAACCTGAGTTTTCCTCGTGCTGTCACCTCAAGCAATCTTCTTCCCATGAAATTCATTCATGAAACACAGCGCAGTGGTTTGTCAAGTACCAGCCATAAGCCTTAAGCAGCCTGTTCTGCTAATTGGGAAAAGTTGTATGAAAGCGAGGCTAGTTGGGCCTGTGTGTTTTGTTTTGGCAATGCTTCCCCAGAAAAGTCTTGCAATGCCTAGGAGTTTTTGTGTTCCTGAATGCTACGAGAAGGGATAGAAATTGTCCAATGTTCACCTCTAAGGCTGAAAATAGTGGATCCATGCAATTCATCAAGACGAAGGAAGTGAGTTCATGAACACCCAGAGAAGTGAAGTTTGTTCACTACATTTTCAGGTTGGAAGATCTTAGAAAATCATTTAAATGATGAGCTTATGTGGTGTCTGGTGGTGTTTCAACACAATTTGCATGGCCAGTACCTTCCCCAAGGTAAAGAACAGCTCCTCTTGAAAGACATCCCCTGTCTAAAGAGAAGAAGTTGTCTACGTCCACCTCGACTTTACCCAAACTGAATCACTCGAAAGAAATATTACGGTGGAATTGCAAATGAACTTCAGCTGCCTCTGTCGTTTAAACCAGTGAAAGCATTGAGCCAAATGACAACGACTTGGAGCTAAATGCGATCCGTGACACATTTTCTAAGATCTTCTAGCCTGAAATGTAACAAACAAACTTTTGCAGTTCCCTCTGCGATCGTGAACTTCTTTCCTTCATCTGTTTTCCCCTCAGAGGTGAACAGGGAAACTAAAAAAAACCTTTCTCTCCTGTGGAGGATTTCACTCCCTTCTGGAGACATTCAGGAACACAAAAACTCCTGGGCATAGCAAAATAAAGCAGACCAGATCATCAACAAAGCAAGACTTTTCTGGGGAGGCATTGTCAAAACAAAACACCGACACCCAACTAGCCTCCCTTTCGTACAACTTGTTCCAGGCGACGACAGAGTGGTCCACCATATTTGCTTAGGGTGTATATTATTTACCTTTTTTCAAAGTGACAAGATAGGGTTTTTTTACACTAAATTAATAGGGATATTCCATAAAATTACCTTAAGTAATTAGTGGGTGATATACCGGTAATGGTGGCATAAGAATGAAAAGTAAGATAAAGCAATGTTTTGAACATTTTTTTCTAGATTACCAGGTAACTGAAGTTCATCCTCAAAGGCATCAGAATTACTCTCATCTGTGATCTTTGGGCTCACACTACTATGGCTAGAAGAACTCTTCTTTCCCTTTCCACGGGATCCATTCGTTTTGCTTCGTGTAGCTTCAAAGGAAAGGTCACATACATACATACATACATACATACATACATACATCCTTTATTATCTTTCCCCATGGGGGCTTTTCGAAGACAATATGGTACAATACTGCAATTAAATACTAATATACTAAAATTAATATTACATTCTAATTTAGATAATCACAAATTTAAAAACTCTACAATTAATTTTCGTTTCAATGCTTTTTTAAAAATTGAAATAGTTCTACTGAGTTTTAAAGTAAGGTCCAATGAGTCCCAGGTGGTAGTTGTCCTATAATAAACTGCCCTCTTCTCCACAAATGTTTTTCTCTCGAACCTTTTCATCACTGTCATCAGTGGAGCTGGTTTCCTGTGCACACACCAAATAAATAAAAAACTTTGAATTCTGCTGCGGTCTAAAATAAATTCAACTGGAGCAATTTTTGACAAACATTTTAAAATGCCACCCAGCTGCAAACAAGATTTTGATATATTGAGGGTCAAGTTTGAAACAGCAAAATGGCATCAATGGTATTTACCATTAATTTGTAGTCATAAGCTGTTGAAATGTTCACTGTGTTGACTTACCCCTGCATCAGCATAGCTGTAGCCTTCACATACCATTCACCCTCTTTCATCCAAAATTGCTCTTATGTGTCACCTGAGCTCATCTATGATTAAATAAGACAAGAGGTTTGCAATGAAACAAATGCCACACCAAAGCCTCAATCAGATTGTTCTTCATTTAAAGACTGGGATTTGGAATAAGGAATCAAAAAACAATATGTTAATGTTTTATTATTATTATTATTATTATATAATTATTCTTCACTTCAGTTTTTATATTAGAGAATGCTTGCCCTTTTTTTGTACTCGACTCTTGATGTTTACCATAGTGAAATTCTTACCTTCACAGCCAATTTCAGGTTTTAAGGGATCTTTGCAGCTTTGTAGAAGGTCTTCAAATTGCCTTTTGGCGACTACATTGCCTCTGACAATAGGGATTTTATTCCCTGGAAACATTTTAAGAGTGGATGTCTCTAAAAATCAAAGAAAGATAAAAAAATCGCGGACATGGTCAAAAATTCGTTTCGTCCCATTTTTTGTCTACAGGTAGCTATAGGTACTAGCTAAAGTGAAATGAGGTTAGTTTCTGTAAATATTCATTTTGACGCGAATAAACCGTTATGAATTGCATGATCGAAAATGAGTGCGTGCGAGCTCGAAATTATGCAGTTTTCAGGCCGACCTTAGATGAACTAAAATGCGACAGCAGGAATTGTCTAGCTATAAATATATACAGTTGGCCTTCCTTTACCAAGATATACTGATATTTTTTGTATTGTCCTTCCTGATGAAACCACGGGTCAATTACCAGAGGACGTCTTCGCCATTTTTAGTTCACGTCAAACCCGGCCTAATATATTGTGGCAAAAGTGCATGTGGTAGTGTCTCAAAATTTCCAGCAATACTATCACGAGGGCTTATAAGGTAGGTCTTCAAATTTATCGTTTCATTTTTCTGGTATCTTCTACTGTTTCAAAATACCAACCAACCAAACTTCGGTAAAATTGTAAATGGCGCCATATTGAAATGAACAAAATCAACATTGCAGTGACACAAGCAAACCATTGTTTGAGTCGCAGCCGCACTTAGCTTGTTATGTTTGCTTTGATATCAATAGTTCCTTACCTTAGAAATCTTTTATAGGCCCTTATTATGCCACTTGGAATATTCTTTCGAAATACTGTCCTCTGCAAGTTGGTGTAAAGGGGGCCGACCGGCGCACTCAATGAAGCCACTGAGCCGGTGATGAGTAAGCTTTAAAAGTGACTTGTTTTCGTCATTTTCTATAGCGTGTCGCAACCCAGTTTCGTTTAGTCTACTTTGATCCTAATTTTGGTTTTTTTGACGTCCCACACACAGAAGATCCCATACAAGCACGGCAGGCACCGCTAGCGATTTGCACAGGTTCCTGTCTGCGTGTGGACTGCGTGACGTGATAATCTGTCACGTAAACAGATCAACTAACAATACATTCTGCAACACGAATAAAAGCTAAACAAAAATATTGCCGTCATGAACAAAAAAGATACAACAAAGAAACAGACTTTACAAAATGTCACAAATTTAAAACGTACAGTGAAAACTTTATGGAACGAAAATAACGATTTAATTTTCCCACGGGATACAAATGTAACCAGTTAACGAAAGTAAAGAAAAAGCAAAAGCGTAATGATCGTCGGTGAAAGCAACAAAGATAACGGTTGCTTTAACTCCAGCAGAAAAAAATGTCTTGTTCTTTCCTTGATATTGTTGGTGGCGTTTGTGGTGCAGAGGAACGCGCAAGGCATCCGTCCACTCAGACAGTATCACTGTCATCGTGCAGCAAGGATATCAGAAGCCACAAGCGTTTTTTACAGTTTTCAGGTGTTGAGACAGAAATAAAACTTATCTTAGCGAGAAGCGGGATTTTCGTGAAGCCCGTCAATTTTTCGGAAATGACTGTTTGCCCGTTACATCGATCAAGCCTTGGAATCGGATGGAGAAGAGCCAGTAGATTATGTTCTGTGCCTCAGGATGTCTCCGGTCACAAAAAGGAATCTGAAAGAGTACCTGCAGCAGAAAGGGGAATTAGTTTGCAGCACTCAATACACATTTTTGAGCTTACGAAAAACCTCGTACCCATCGGATCAGGTAAACGATTACAATGTTTATTCTCACTTTATGCGACGATAAACATCCGTATAACTTCTCATTTCACGCAGGGTACTTGGCGGGAATCACAGACTTCATATCCTTACTTCAAATCACTTCACTGCCACGTAAAATAACGCCAAGTTTAACAGCAAAATTATTTTCATGTCTCACGAGTTTTCAGGATTTTTGCAAATACTTTTACGTCGAAATCTTGTTCAAACACTGGCATCTACTCAGCATTTTCACCTTCTTCAAGACTTATTCAAAAGGGAACACTCGAATTGAAATATTTTACAAATATTAGAATTCCTTCCAACAATGCTCCGGAAAAAAAGGAAAGGAACTTAAAAGACTGACTTGTGAAAAGGTAAACTACAGATTGCGTAATCAGTTTGAGGTTTGTGGGGCTTTTTTCCTGGGCTAGGTTTGTACTTTTGCCAGAGCTATTTGTTCAAGGGGGATGTGTAAAGTAGAAAAGAATAAGTTAATCCTTTCTCTCCAAATATTAAAAGAATTTGTGTACGATGTTGACAGTCTCTGGCAAAAACAAAAAATCAGTTAGAATCGCAGGAATTGGGTGCCACAGGAGGTGTAGAAAACATCACAGAAGGTCTATGTGGTCTAAGCTTGGTGAGTTTCTTCAAAGTGTTTATGAAAAATTTCGATCCAATATAGTTAATGAAAGTGGAAAACCTTGGCGCATTCTCTGAATTCTCCCTTCTCTGCCCTTTTCAGGGGTTCAACCCACGCGGGAGAAGGGCGTAGCCAGGATAACTTGCATGCGCATCCTCAAAATGCCGCCATTGCCGCCCGTCAACGATTGGGCAAGACCATACATGGCACAAGAATTGGAAAAGCGTGCCCTGCCCGGATAGCCAATCACATCCCAGAATATAGCCAAATAATAAAGGTTTTAAATTAATATATGGCTTCTCAACTTTTTTCTAAATGCTCCAAATGGAAAATAATACTGAGTAGTAACTGGATAAAGATATCAGGATAGGTTACCAGTCAAATGAATTAATTATCGAATATTACTTTCCAGCTCGCATGCGACTTGCGCTTTTATACACGACACCCCGCGCTTGCACACGGTTGATCTCATTTTGAAGCCATCCAAAGCAATGTGTCCACTTTTTTGTCAGGTTGATGAACAAGCGAGTGACTTTAATATTCCTGCCATTACTTGTCCTGTAACTGTTCTTGATGAATAACTGCCAGAAGGTTCCACATCCAGACGGCAGAGCCTTTTTTTTCCACAAGAAGATTCCGAAGACAGTGATGAAGGCTCCAGTCTATACAACGAGTCCCAGGTGCAGCTTAATCGCTTCTTACAGCTTCGAGACGTCAGTCCAGTACGTCACACGTTATAAGTGCCGTGGAATACAGCGCACGAGCGTACTAAACGCAGATACCTACGGAAAGCTCAACAATGTATATCTGCAATGCTTGATGTCCTGGCACCTGAAAATTCGCAAGAACTGTGGACGGAGCTTTGTGATCGTCATTTTGTAAGCAGAGAGAGTCAGGTTGTGGTCGAAGGCAGAAGTGAAAAAGAGACGGAGCTTCTTAATGCATTTGCTGAGAGCTACTTGAACGCGCAACATTGGAGCACCAGACAACAAATACTCTCATTGATGGCAGATGAGTTATCCCTTAAGGAGATGAGAGAGTTTATTCCAGCCGTTACTAGCTATCGCTACAACATTGCCCAACGCCACAGGCTGTTACCTGGAAGAGCTGCTCCTCTTCCAAACCAGGAAAAAAAGAGAATGAGGATTGAACCTGAAAAATTAGAACATTTTGTTTCTTTCATAACGAGTCCACACGTAATTCAAGATGTTCCTTTTGGGGAAAAACTTCTGAAATTGTCATCTGGCGAGATCATAAAAACTGGCGAGATCATAAAAACACCCAATGTGATCAGAACAATGATACCAGAGCGCATTGTCCAGCAGTATCAACAATATTGCTGTGAAACCAACTTTGAGCTTATGAGTAAGAGAACCCCACAGAGAGTTTTGGCGGTGTGTTCTTCATCTGTTCGCAAGTCTCTTCAAGGACTTGATAACTTTTCAGCACAAGGAGCGGACGCATTTGATCATTTAGAGAAACTCGTAGAGCAAAGTGGACGGAAAAGCGATCCACAGGGAGTTTCGAAAGCAATGTGCTTAGCAAGAGACCAGGCGGGGGAACGCCGACTTCAACCTGATGAAGTCCTTACGTCGCAGCAGATTAGTGGCTATTTTAGCCGTCTTTCAGCAAAGAAGCGATTAGAAGTTACAGCCGCCGTAACGAAGCAAAAGCTAGTGAAGTCTCAGAAGTGGCCATGGAGAGTGCCGACGAGGACGAAATTTCGCCGATGCTGAGAGTCATCTATCTGCTGTGTGTGCAAATGTGATGAGAGATGTGGCTATTCGCCATCCGATTGTATCTTTCGATCTTAACATCTGCGAACTTGTACAAAAACGTACACTCACAACTTTAAGAGTGGATAGGCTAAGAGACATGTGCATCGACCTTAGGCTGGATATTTCTGACATTGCACCTCAGAAGAGGAAAAAGCCATACATCGCACGACTCACACAATTAGTCCAGGAGTGTACCTGCACTTCCAAGTAACTGAGCACTATACGTTTCACTAATAACTGATCCGCTGATTATAAAAGGCAGTGCGTATACAATTTTTAAGAGGGCGTTGCGTGACAGCAGAGTTCTACATATCGCATTTCAGTCACTCGAGCTCGCCACAATTTGTGGCGTCTCTTGCAATTTATGTTGACGAGTTTCAGTATGTTCGAAACTGGCGAGTGCAGAAGGCGCAGAAGGGATGCAAATGCTCGAATTCATGTTCACTGGATGCGAAGCAAACGTAAACTAACGACTGTGTGGCAAATTTAACCTGTTGTGTGCAATTCAATTGTTCAACCTGTTGTGTTCAGAATTATGCAGAATTATGGCGCGATTCACAGGGTAGGAAAAGTCAAAATTTGTTTCTCCTGTCTCAGTATATGAAAATAAAGTGTAGTTGTAGACATTTTAATATGTTTCTAGTCATTTCAACGGCCAGTGAAGATGTAACTGACCAAAACAGTTATTTGTGTACAACGCGTTTAATTTTGTTATTATGCATCTCATTACGGCGTCACAGTATTTAACCGAAATACGGCCGGTGGTCATCTTTTGATTGTCAAAGGTCCCAAAGAAATAAAACCCAAATCGTAAAGAACTATCTTTCAAGGCTTCTTGGTAGTGTTATTGTAAACTTTGAGACACTACCACATGTATTTTTGCCAAGCTATTCTGGGCCACCTTTGCCTTAATTTCAAAAGGCCGAAAACGTCGTCTCTTAACAGAGACGTAGCTCCTCCAGGAATAACACGAGACAAAAACTATCACTTTTTCTCGTTAAAGCAAGTCCAACTCTATATTTCTATAGCTAGAAAAGTCCTTCTGTAACATTTTTGTTCATATGACAGCTGCCCGAATAGTGCATAATTTAAGGATCGCGCTTGGTGAAATTTGAGCAATTGACCCGCCGAAAGTTTTCAACGGTTTATTCCCGTTAAGGTGCATATTTCAAACATCTAACCCCATTTCCGTTACTTTACTATATAAGGCTACCTACAGGCAAAAAATGAGCCAAATCGATTTTTGGCCATGTCCGCGATTTTTTCGATAATCTTTGATTTTTACTGACATTTACTCTTAACTGTTTTACGGTGGACCTGTCTCCTTCTGAAAACAAAAAAGAAGTATAAAATCTTAACATCTAATCAGCTGGCTTTTATTACCTGTACAAAAAGCAAGCTGCTGTCAAAGTGTTCAATCAAGCTTAAATCAAAATCAAGCATTGTTTTTAATCAAATATTTTTTTATATGAATTACGGCCGGGTCGCACTAGAGCCAATTTGAATATTTCTCATTTTTGGCGAGGACAAAAATTGGCTAAAATTTTGCAAGTTCCAAATTTTGGCGGTGGTCGTATTGGACCAACATGTCTTAACCAAAACTTCGCTGATTGACATATACGTCACAAGATCTCCAGACAACAAAACATCTCACACGTTAATTGTGCAAGAATGAATCATCATAAACATGATTATTTTTGCAGCTTTTGGGCTTTTGTTCAATTTTGTGTTTCAGTCTCAACAAAACAATGCAGCGTTTTTAGTATTGTTGGTGCACTACGAGCAGGCTTTTCAACAGTTAGTGTCTGCTATTAGAAGACATAGGGTTTGCTCGAATAGATGTCATTTATGAAACCGTCCATGGTCATGGACTTTACTGCATCCAGCAGTCATGGTTTGAAATACATTTCCATGATAGAAACATGCCAGAAGATTACTTTCGACACCAGCTGAGAATGAAGAGAGGGACCTTTCAAGCCGTGGTTGGCATCCTGACGCCGTGGTTAACCAGAGAGAATACACGATTGAGGGACTGTATTCCACCAGAAAAGGTTTTAGCCCTAGGAATATATAGGCTTGCACATGGCAATTCATACATGAGTATTGGACCTGTATTTAAGGTATCAGTATAACCCATTTGACCATCTGCGTGTGGTCTGCTAAAGCGTTCTTGGTTTTAACAAAAACCCATATAAACCGTATATTTTTTGGAAGCTTAATAACTACAGATTATGACCCGATCTATTTAAACAGTAAAAAATCTACCATTTTTTGCAAATGTGAATATGTTTACAAGGCTTCAAGAACCCACAAATCAAGGTATACACCCACTAAATTTAGGCTGGAGGAAACAATTAACATGGCATCTGTTTCTTCAAACATTGACCTCAAAAACTGTGTCTCAGATTTTTTGGCACATGTGTTAGTTATTCTTTTACAAGAGGATAAAGTTTGAAAAGGGAAAAAAATAGAACTGCCCGCCAACTTGGAACTCAAAATGCACGTAAAACTTGCCTGTTTTTACTTTCAAGAAACAGAGAAAAACTAAAATTCGGGGGCATCCAAGTGTTATGGGATTATCACACTAAGGGAGAAACCGCAGATGAATCAACTTTCTATACAATAGATAGGAGTGTGACAGTTGACATGAAACAGGTACAAATTTCCCACGAAGGCACGCGGTAAATTATTTTTCTATGAATAAACCACTTTTTCATGTGCGAAGTCAGAATTCCAAGGTTAGTAAACATGAAATCATCTTGTGATTTACTCTATTAGCCTTTGAAATTTTACATATCGGTTGACTTATCTTCAAAATTATGACCATGTCAATAAAGATGCCAAAGGCCCACAGAAGATCCCCAAGAAAATGCAAGCGCACAAAGGGAAATGCTGGAGTGGATGTCTTAAACAGAAATTCAACGACTGATGTCAATGCAAAGGCAAAGATGCTGGAGGAAGTGACATTAGCTGGGTAAGAAAAAATATTGTTGCACCGCTGATTCTAATTTTATACACACTCATACACGGAATGGGCTCCTGAAAGAGTGTAATAATCAAAGTCTGAGTGCAGAATATGCCCCATGCTGGCTATTTTTATACATTCCCTGATCATGATTTACTTTCTTTTAGTCATGATGAGAGTCATTTTGCCCCTTCATTGGAAATCAGCGTGGAAGACAAAATAAAATGAGGAAAACCTCCAAGAAGAAACTGCTATCTTCACTATTGCAACTGGGTGCACGCACTATTAGTATGTATTGTGTTTTCATTCCATATCCTCACACTATGAGCAATGGCATAAAGGCCGTCGCTGTGACAAGGAACAGTGAAGAGCTCACATTTAAAATGATCTTATAGCGTTTACTCGAGACATTCATACGATTGTTGCCATCTAAAAAGTTAGTACAAACAGTCCCTCTGCAAGCTTGTGGATCCACACACCACCACACACTTATGCTTAGCTCGCACTCCACTACACCTGACCTGACGCAAGCGGGAAGTTGTCTTGAAAAACGGAATTAACGTTGTCCTGTAACGGAAGTAATGGGCAAAAAGCATTATTGAGGCCCCATTAGGAGAGGATGGGGGGTGGTCCAAGTATCCCCTATCCTGTTAATTACGGTGATTTGTTTTCCCAACTTTTATGTTCGATATCCCAGAATCTCTTGTTTAAGATCTCGTATCCAGATAATTTTTCCCCAAAATACCCCATATCCCTACAATTTTTTACCTAAATATCCTGTATCCCAATGATCCCCATTAGGGCCTCATTATTGTTTTTCTTTTCAGTCTAATTTTTGTCTCTTATTTTCCCATTACATTAGCGGAAAGAGATTGCTCCACCAGAGGCGGAATTTTCTTTTCCCACTGCCGTGTTGTCCTTCATACATCAATTGGTCCCTGGTGATATCAAAGGAGAAATTAGAGAGGTTTGTATTGCACTGTTCATTTGATTTTGTGACGATGTTTTTGTCAATACACTGGCTTCAAGCTAAGTAGAACAGTTTTAGAATAACCAAAGCGAGAATAAAATACAAATTGTGGTATTTCTGCAAATGATAATCCAATCTACAATCTATTGTTTAACCAGTTTGTCTTACAAAGTCACAATGACTCAGTTTTGTGAGGCAATGGAGCTACCAGGGAAACTGTAAACAATATCCAAATAAAGAAAGTGTTCATTTACCATCTTTCAATTATGTTTATGTCTGAATATGTCTTAATATTAAAGAAAAAAAATTTGTCCGAGGTATAAATCGAGGTCCCAATAACCTCCCCCGCTATAACCACCAAGTCAAGAGGCCAATAGGCCATTTTACAGTTGTCTGCTCAGTGACCAGCATTTGAATAGTAGTGAGGCTGTAGTTGACCTTGCATTGATACTAACCTCTCTGTTTTTCTCATGTGAGTGCAAACTAGTAGTTAGCATCAGAACGACTTGATTTACATGACAAATGCAGCGAGGTCTGTATCAAAACAAGGTCACCTCCAGCCTGGCTACCGTTCAAAGGCCAGGACACTGCAGACAACTGTAAAATGGTCTTTTAGAATGTAGACTGTTTGCCCACCCCTTGGGCCAATGCTCTTTGAGAAATCCCACTAAAGCATAATGTTGAAAACAACCACCAACCAAATAGGAAGAAAGAACACAATCAGCACAATGTGCACAATGTGCAGCATGTGTGTATCTCACTTATTCTAATGCACTAATCTAGCATTCAAAAAAACATTCAACAATGCACATGCATATATCCCTAATGCTTTTGCCCACTACAGTAATAAGGGAACCAGGTTTTAGTTGCATTTAATGAGCGTCATTTCTTGGTACGAGATCCTCTTTTCTTCTTCCCCTTTTCCTTTGGCTTTCTTGGTGGTTTCCTTCCATTCTTTCCCTTTTTCCCAGCATTTTCTTCTCCACCACGAAAGGCCTGTGACTGGTATGTGATGCCCTCTTCATGAATGAAGGCTTCCTGTTTCTTCATTTTTTCTTTCCGCTTCTGTTTTCATCGCTTCTTGACTTCTGAGGAACTTCTATAATCAGACTGGTAGATCCTCTCAGTATCAATTTTCTTCCATGTTGCTTGCATCTGTGGAACAACCTGGATACCAAGGCATGGAAGAAGATCTACATATGTGGCACTATAGCCCCAGTTAAACTGCAGCACCCCAAGACTAATTGCAATGCTGATCTCCTGTGGTGAGCTGTATACTTCTTTCAAAGCCATGCCCCATATCACATGGTGCAAGCATTCATTTCTATTTTGTGTGTAGCACTCTGCACATCCAGTTAAGAAAGTCTCAGCACCCAGTCGATCAAATAGTGGCTTAATCACTTCAACAACGGCATCAGGGAGTGGGTTCTTTATGGGCTTGTGTAAGTTTGTTCCATCAGCAATATTGTGTTGGTAACTACACCACGAGGAGGGACCTTCTGGGCAGTCTTCATGCCATGGATTTTCAATGCTACTCGAGTAATGCTTCAATATAGCCTGTGTTGCCCTTGCCATTGCCTTGGCATTACCCTTATTGTCCCTGATGGACCTCCCAGAGAAATTCTGGATGGTGTCGATTCTTGCATTGGTTAATTTTCCCGTACCACCCTATCCTTTACCATCAGCTAGCTTTTTACCTAAAGATAAAGGCAATGTCAGTTATGGGGTGTTCTGGTACAGGTTGGGACAAGGCAATCTGCAGAATAATATATTTTCCCCCTCCACCTAGGTGTGTAAATGGGTACCAGGCAATTCAAATGCTGGGGGTGACCTTGCAATGGACTAGAATCCTGTCCAGGAGAGGGGGAAGGGAGGAAGAGAGTAAAAATACTCGTAGTCACTTCTTACTACCAAAACCAGGATAGGCTGATAGGCCACCTGATTCACATGCAGACTTAACCTTTTTTGACCATGGACAAGGTTACGTGGTCTTCTTATGATTTAGTGCAAACCAAGCCAGGATCAAGCTAAGATTCACTAAAATAATCATCACTAGGGAAATGCAGTATTAATTTTTTTAGGCTAAACCCTCACCATTTTTATGGTGTACTTTATGCATATTTAACCATCAACAACTGTACGAGATTATGACGTCTTGATCTGACACTTAGAGGTTGTTTTATTGAACTAAAGGGCTTGCAGCTGGGGCTATCTGTTCTGGTATGTGCTTAACTGAGAAGTCTTTCCTTTTGCAATTTCAATGTTGTCTAGTTTTTGTGTCCTTTGCTGTACAAGCTTAAAAATGTGCAAGCACAGAAGGAAATATACCCCTGCTGAGGACAAGGCTCTCTTGGCATTTGTGCCAGAGACCTGCCACATCTACCATACACAGGGGCACTCGCTCTGGAAGCTGGCAGAGAAGCTGAAAATTACTAAGCATTCCTGGCAATCGACGAGGGCCAGGTATGCGTTGCTAGCTCTTCAACCAGCTTACAAGCGAGCCAAGACAACTTCACATGGCACATCCTTGAGGTCGACTAAACGAAAATTCTGTGAGCATTGTCAAGCGTTTGTCTCTGCTAGGACATACAGGCAGCATTTAGATCTCTACTACAACAAAGAAAGTGTTCAATGGAACATTCGTGAAGAGTCTTCAGATGAGGAAAGAAGTGATCCTGTAGATCTTGACGTGTGTGCTGAAGAAGTGTACCAGTTGAACGATGACTGCATTCAAAGACCAGTGGTCATGGCAAGTTGTTATGGAGGGAGCATTTCTGAACCAGGTATATCATTGTATATATAGGCTAATTTAGCTATTGATATAGTCAGGTGAAATTCTTCAAATTCTTCAAATTAATTATTTTTGAAATATAAGCTTACAATTCATGAATGTTGCCAGCTGCAAAACAAAAAATCGACTCATTGTTTCAGCAGCCAATAAATCTCTATTTGGCACATTGTGGTACATCATAACATGTATCACTATAATTTACCTACTGAGTGGAATTCCAAAAAGTAACCCCTACATCTGATTGCATGAATAATATATACCAGGCATAATCAATTGATAAACCTATAATTGATATTAATTGATAACAATCATTATCAATCAAAGATTAATGTTGATTTCCAATAGCAATCGATGAAAATCGATGAAGAGAAAATGTTGCGAGTTATCAATTTTTATTGACTGTCAATAGTAATTATTAATAGTGATTGATTCATTGATTGGTTTCAATTACATTGTATTATCAATTGTTATCAGAAATTAGTTTTGTCCTTTTACAAGTCACACTGATAAAATGTTTGACAAAATCTGTCTGAAATGGTTTTACTGAGTCATTTAATCATGGCCTGTATCATAGCCTACTCTGAGCTCTATTCTCATGTCTGTTTCCTAATGCAAATGACTGAAATTACTAGAACACTACTGACTCTGTTGCTTATTTTGCTTCATCTGCCAACGTTACAATGAGATTGGAGGTTTTTACGCTGCTACTCTGACCCGCGCAATTATCAACAAAATAACAAGAACAGAAATGACAGAATCATTTTGGACTTTAAATCTTCCATTGTTAGTTTACAATGTGGGAAGAAGCGCAGGTCAGAGTAACAGCGTAAAACCCTCCAGTCTCATTGTAGTGTTGGCAGATGAAGCAAAATAAACAACAGAGTCAGTAGTGTTCTAGTGATTTCAGTCATTTGCATTAGGAAACGAACATGAGAAGGGAACTCGGAGTAAGCCAAAAGGAAAATATAATCCAGTGGCATGCTGAAGATGAACATCTTACGTTGTTCCAGTTATTATTTTACACAATAACGAAGCCATCTTTGAATAGTCTGGGAGGTTATTGTTGAGTTTTTTTGACTACCGATAACAATCAATACTCCTGAAGACAGGAAAAATCGATTGCTATTGATTTTTGCCAATCGATGGCAATCGACAAAGAGAGTTTTCTGTGAGTTATGGATTGTTATCCATTGCCAATATCAATTGATAGTACTTGGTGATTGATCTTGATTGATATTGATTGAATCAATTGATTTCCAATATTGACTTTTATCGATTGGCTACGCCTGGTATATATAAAAGTTGAAGACTGATAAAATTTGATGCACAATACTCAACAACTCACGACCAGGGCTCAGTTGTCAATCAACAGTAAACAAGGTAATGCATTGTAGCTAAAAGGTAGCAAAGAATGAAATCATCTTACCCTTTTGCTTATTATTCTAAATGAAACTGATAAAAGTTTTTAAATCTAGCAAATAATGTGAAATATTGCCACAATACTATTATAAGCAGTCATGGTGTTTATGATTTACAAGTTCGAATTTGAAGTACATTATTTAAAAGTGATCTGTTTAATTTTATAAGGACAAACAAAGAAAACTGATAAAAAAATCAAATCCTTTAGAGATATTAACCGTTAAAGTATCGCCTTGATTTTGTGTAAAACTGACCGTGTAAGAGAGTGGTACTAAATTTCCTTCCAGCATCCTATAGCCCAGAAGTTGTTCTTTGTATCCAGTAAATTTGAATTTGCAGCATTTAAAACCCTTAGAGATTTTGGCAGTTTAACTTTCGCCTCCTTTTCATGTAAAATTACCTTGTAAGAGACTGGTACTGAATTTACTCTAGACTTTTACTGTAAATATCTCTGCAGGGTTTAAAAAGTGTATCTTTAAAATACTTAATAGGCGGATAGTACACCTTCCAGGCTACACAGTGGTATATATTGGTGTTTTTTTAGAGTCAGCCATCTTCGATTAAATTTTAATGTAATTATAACTCACAGAGAATCAAACCATTTCCAACGAAATTTTCCCTGCTGTTAACATGCATCAAGGGCTTTGCAACTGTATATAAATATTATAAACAAGTGTTGATGTTACGTTGTGATAAGCACATCATTTTTTCCATAAATTAACCACAAAATCACTAATAAAACAGCACAAAATCATCAATAAAGGAACCTAGTTACACAATTTTACACTACAAAGAGTCCTTTTAGTGTTAACTAACTCATACATACAGCTAAAGCTCCTCAAGTTCTGAAAACGAGGTCCTTGAATAAGGACATTCAAATTGCACCCTTAACTTTGATTGGATAGTACACAGAAGCATTTACCTTTTTCCCACTTAAGAAGCGTATCTGTAGTGACTTAATACTCTTATCTACCTTTCCTGACAGTTGGATTGCTTTTATTTAGTCTCCTGAGGGTGTACACAGTATTATTATATGGAATAAAAAAGGCGTGTACTTACCCTTCCAAGGCCTTGAGCAACTGGGACCTCATGTATGACGCATGAAATTTGAGTATCTTTAAAAATTCATTGTTCCTTTGCATTTTAACATTAATAGTTCAGACTTGATACATAGCTTGCTACACTATTTTCACTTCAACATCTGAGAAGGAATTTTTCACAGTCATTTGTTATGTCTGTCTTAGCTGTACCGGAAGTACCCCTAGATTCCCCTCAATAGCACCAGAGCACTTCAACTCTAAAGACCTTTTGTCTGCTTCCATTTTAGTTTCTAAGAATTCTGATTATGGGACTAAAACAACAAAGAATTAAAACAAATCTGCTAGAACAATTGGGGTCTGAGCTTTTAAACTGACCAAGTTATAACCTTGTGGAGAAGGATCAAAATAAAAAAAAAGTGCGCTTTCCTTCCTTTTTCAACAAAAAAAATTGATAAAAACTTATGTTGAACCTCAACGTAATGTTACTCAAGGACTACTTCTGCGTTCAATTAATCTGCTATTTAATGTTGTTTCAAGGTAGAAAATCAGTTTTAAACGATAACCATAAAAATGCGCTTTTGTGGAAGACTTGTGACATTGTGTGACATTTTAGGGACTCACATGCTCACTCTAGCTTTATGAGCTTGCGAGTTTATTCGCATTCTTTTATTTTGATGATGGACTGTTGATTCGAAGACTTATTGATCCTTATGTTGATTTATTAGGACATGTTTTACATCTTACTTAGGATATCAGATGTTATTGTGTAGAACATTCTAGAACGTTCGAGAACAGGCTTAAAATAACTTTGGGTCGGATTTCAAGTTGTTATGTGGACTTCTGTAATATGCCAAAGGTTTAGGTTCAACAACCCTTTTTTACCTGAGTTCTGGATATCAGCCCCTCAGGGGTCCCCAGAGGCTGATTTTCAGTGTAATTTTGGCCGCTTTTCAATCTCTCTTTTAGCAATGTAAAATTAACTTTAGGGAAAACCGAAACCATATTTGTAATGCCCTATCCTTGGGCGTTTCTGGGTGAAAACAATAGCTCACAGGACTTTTTCGTTAGCCTGTGGCTGTTATCACAACTTGGTCCTATTCAAAGCATATGGGAAGGAACTGCAAGTGGCCTGTTGTTCAGACCGCATATTTTCCATGCCCATGTTTTATACCTTGAAATCTTAGTATCCCTGCAAAGTTCAGCCCTTAGTCTAGTAATATCAAGAAAAAAATACTAAGGTTGAAGCTTTTTTACGAAACAATTTGAGAGAAATTATCTACTACGGAGTTCCTGTCAAAGTCTTAATTCCTTATTAGGAGGGATTTTTAGACACCAGCCACACAATTAACAACCAATCAGTGATTCCAAAGTAAATTATTTAAAGGAAATATATTTCCAAACCATTAACTAGAGATTGATTTTCCTACTGATGGTTTTGAAACTAAATTTTATACAGCATTTGTACCCTGTAACCAGGGTACTGGAAGTTGAGGGGGAAGCTTTAAATGTTGATAACAAGAAAAGTAATCAAAATACATTGAAACAAGCTATATTACTGAGTATATAAGTTAGGTGGAAAAAGCTGAGCCAAAAAAAGCCTTATTCATGGACTCTGCCTTGTTTCCATGGCAACCTTGGTTTGTCAGGCATAACTATCCTAAGTTTGAGTTTTCTCCTGTAATTCTCTGTTTTTTTTTATTATTATTATTATTGACGTTTTCAAGTTTCTTGGGACAAAAATAGTTTTTGCCTGGGCAAAGTATGCTTCAATACCAACTAGATAAAAACTGTTCTAAATGCATCATTTACCTGTGTTTTCAACAAGAAAAGACAGCCAAAACCCCTATGACATTTCCATTTAAGAGCTGTTGGAAGAGGGAATGATAAAGATCAACGATGGAGATGAAATTGAGCAGTTTTTTGAAGTGTCTGAATAAAAGTGAGAGATACTTTGTCTAGTGTTGCGACTAGTTGTAAACATTCTCTAAGATTTTTTGTAATCCAATCTGTTAGTTTTACTTTTCTGAGTTGCATCAGAGTTGCAATATGAGGGCTCTGAAGTGGAGACCAGGATGGTATGTTTCAGAGTGCTTTTGGATTACAGCCACTCTTCCTTATCCAGATATTCATTCATTCATTCATTCTGAAACTTCTCAATTAGAGATGACATCTTAACATTATTTTAGAATGCAACAGTGTTAAAGGTAGGTGTATTGAAATTCAGGGAAGTTCTGTTTGATGCTTTAAAATATTTCAATTGCTTTTCTTTATGTATTGTGAAATCTGTTGTGGCCATGTTGGCAAGCTTCGTTTAATTTGCACAGGAAAAAAAATTACGGCGTAGTGCATGTCTGCCAGTGAAGTGGGCTGTTGTTTTGCAACAGACGTTTTTGTGGCATTTCAAGGTATGTTACTTTTCTTTTAATTATTACAGTATTGTGAAAACGTGATGCAAACAAACTTCGGCGAAATTCGCGCTTTTCCTGGCTTTTCAAGGAAATTTCGCTGGAAAAGAAATCTCTTCGACAATTCACGATATTTCGCCTCATTTTCGTGACGTCTATTGTTTCAATCCGCCTGAACTTTCGTGCAATAGTTCGCGGTGTGCAATAATATGCTGGGAACTTTCGAGCGATTATTCCTTCTACTCAAAAGTTCGAAGCAAATTTTCAAGCGAAAACTCGCGCAGTTTCGTGCAAAGTTTGCTGTGATGTAAATAGGAATCATCCTTCTCGATGTTGTGTTGTCGCAGCCTGGAACAAGCTCAATTACCAGTTGCTGTTGGGGAAAGGAGCTCAAGAGAGCAGCAGAAATCGAGCCTACCTGAAACACAGCCAGGACAAGTTTACAAATTTAAATTCAGTCTTAAGTTGAGCAACTTCTCTTTAAAACTCACCTTGTTAGTCGACAAGAAAAAATTTGCGGGTGGTATCATTATGAAAAGTTGACACTCACTTGAGAAGCTGCCGAGAACGACACATGTTGTGTAATAACACACGAGGTTTCACACCGTAGTCCTAGTCCCTGCGGAGGTTTGTTATTATAGGTATCATAGAACAGACAACAGGTTTCGCGTTCATTTGCCTTCAAGCACTCGAATAGCCTGTGAAATAGAGATTATGCCAAAAGTATCAGATTATACAAGAACTCGAATCGAGGTCCTTGACAAACAAGGTCTCACCCCAGTTGCAATATTAAGGTCCTTGAAGAATGAAGGCTTGACTAGTCTCACTAGCGTTACTCGAATCATTAAGAAACTATGAATTTCAGGCTCCATGGCAAATTTACTGCATTCTGGAAGACCTAAAAAGTTGTCTAAGGAAGCAAAGCTTTCATTGATCAGGAAATGCAAAAAAATGATGAGATGACAAGCAGCCAGATCCAGAAGAAGCTGGAGAAATACGGGGTATCTGGACAACTCAGCCCCTGGACAATTAGCCCCAGACAACTCATCCCCGATCTTCAGACAACTGGCCCCAATATGAAAACACCTATGTTACGTTGGACAAATATATTTTTATGCTCATAAGGTAATAATTTTTTGAAAGAAGAAGAAAGTTTGTTTTTTAAAGTACATTACGAGACCAAGACTTACGTTTGTAGCCTTCAATTGTAATGATCGTGTAAACACATGAACATGACCATTTTGTAATCCAGCTGCAACATTTAAAGTAACTGAAGTGAAACAGATCTAACTGCTTATGTCGGATAGACACAGCACAGCTTACCTCTCAGGAAGCATGCACGCATGCTCTTATTATTAGTTAACATGGTATCCAGTCACTTCACCCCATGGTCATTTCGCCCCCAGTCACTTCGGCCCAACCAAAAATCAGTTCGCTCCATGATATTATTAAAGTGTATACATCCTTACAAGATTGTATTTGCCTGACTGATGTTTTCTCATGAAATGCCACTTGGGCCAGGAACAAAGTGTTTCGCAGGCTAGACATGTTTGCAATTCAGTTGTAGCGATCGTATTTGAAAAAATTTGAAAACCATCCACAGCTTTACGCACGTTGTTTAATAAACTACCATCAAAACCTTTTTTATTAATTAAAAATGTATTTGATTCATTGCTTGTGTAGTTGCACAAAACTGTATTGTTGTTTTCTTGCCACACATACCCACGCATAATGTGTGAACTTCTGTTAATTCAAGGTGAGACTTTTTTCCGGCACAACACGCCGACCTTTCAAAGACTTGTTTATTTGAAAATTCAGAATACGACCTTAACCTGTCCAAAACAAAAAGTTCACGACAATTAATATTTCACTAATTTCTTACATGGAGCAAAACAACTTCTGTACGGAGCAAAGTAACTTTTGTATGAAGCCTCTTAAAGTGAACAAGTGTCACGAATATTTAGACAAAACATAATTTACCTCTAGCACCTATTTAGCACCTATTCAAGTGAATGAATGAAAAAAACAAATCACGTTTAAGATGATTTGTTTATAAAAAAACTGAAAGGCTAACAAGACAGTCACTCAATCATTGATCACAGACCAAGAATCATCTGAGAACTACAACACATGAACAACTAGAATGACTTCCGTAAGCAACAATTGTATACTGTGTAAAGAACCCATGAGAGAACGGCAGCAAGGTGTTCAGTGCAATGGTTGCCTGAAATGGAATCATAGGACCTGTGACACTGGTAAGTGACATCTAAACTTGTTTTTATGACAGGCGAACATCGCAAGTATAGTTTCAAGTTTAAATCAAGTGGTTGTTTTTAACGTCAGCCAAAGAATTAGTGTGCGTGCGATAAAATATTCTAAACAAGTACTTTTGCGCAAATAGTGATTGTGCTCAGATTTTCAAGTAATTCACCGGCTCTGTAAGAGTAAAGACACTTAGTAATCCTATCATGGTAGCGCCAAGGCAAGTAAAATGAGAAAACGTCTTAATTGCGGTTGACATTCGTGGTTCAAGAATACTGGTGCCTGATTTCACAAAGGATTTTTGATACTGGATAGGTGTCCAATCGCAGAAAGCACCAGAGTCATGGAGACATCAACGGACATCTTACTATCTGAAGAATTCAACCCTCCAGTGAGAGATGAGTCAGCCAACTTATTCACAGATCAGTTCACCAACCCTCCTGTGAGCTATGAATCAGCCTACTTATTTGCAGAGCAGTCCACCAACCCTCCAGTGAATGGTGAATCAGCCGACTATGCAGATCAGTCCACAGTTTATGATCCCCCGGCCCAGCCAGTTATCAAAGAATCATCCATCAAGGAGCCTGTGCCAGTACCAGTGGAACCAGTCAACCAACTGCTTGCCTTCGAAACTGTGGAGGGTGGTAGTGAAAGGGGGAGACGAAAACTCATTGACAGTTGGGGATATAGCTATGACGTGAAAAGGCAGCACGTCAGTGCCACGGATTGGTAATGCACTGTATGACCAATGGTAAGAAATTGTTTGTTTGGTTATTTGAACCAGTGCCCAGAGAGTGTAACGTTTGGAGTTTGCAAGTTAACAATACTGTGAATACTGATCATGATTTACTCTTGACTATTTTACTGTACAAACGGTTGCTAACATTTTAATTACTGATTTCAAATTACTTTGCAACACTGTGAATACTGATCCTGATCTTCTCTTACTTTTTTCAGGGTAACCGCTGCAGCGCTATGGTGATTCAAAGATCTCAGAATGTGTTTGAATTTGGCAAGAACGACCATAACCATGCAGCTCCAGTGGGAGCAGCAGTTGCTGCTAAGATCAAATCAATAATAAAACAGGAAGCATCGAAGGACGTTTTCAGGCCTGCTTCTGCGGTGGTAAACGATATCCTTCTTAGCGAATTAACTGACACCCCTTGCCCCAGCCTGCCATGTGTAGACAGCCCACAGTGAACAGCCAACCGTTTCTGTGAGCAGTTGCACCCACAAGATCCCAAAGACTTGGAGTTTGAATTGGAGACGGAGCACATCCCTGATAACTTCTTTTGCAAAGATGTTAAGGTGAGATAGTCAAAAATTAAACATGCATTACAATTTTTCGCGAAGAAAAGACTAGCAAGACTGTGTGATAGAATGTTCATCTCTTGGAAACTGTTTACAAGGGCTATGAAAAGAATAAACTTTCTTATTAAAGTGCATTCTAAAATTAACTACCAGATTTCTTACATAGCTTACATACCTTATATTTCATTTTCAATCGTTTCCCTCCTTTTTGAGAAGAGGATTTGCTATTTTTAGGGTTCAAAAATTCACACCGAGGCCTTAAATTTTTGAACATTTTGCGCGTGGCCAAATGGTCTCTGTGACGTCATTATTTTGTATTTTCAGGCGTGAGACATTTTTCCTTTAAGGGGCTAATAAATTCGCTTTGTGTTTCAGATATGTGGACGCCGTCATTTGATACTCGCACCAGACCAGCAGTTGCAAGTTTTTAGCAAATCAAAGAGCTGGTATGTGGATGTAACGTTTAAACTTTGTCGTCACCCGCTTTCAGTTGTGGACCAAGAATGCCTTTGTCAAGAACGATGACCACGTGAAACAATTGCCTCACGTTTTGTTATCAAGTCAGGAAGGAAGAAGCGAGACCACAAATCAGTCCTAGAGGCACTTTTGTCAATCCTGCCTTACCAGCCAAGAGTGAAGAAGGTAACCCTAGATTTTGAAAAGGGGATGTGGAGTGTGGTCTGCCAGGTCCCGCCGGACACTGAGCTGATGGGGTGCTCCTTCCACTGGACACAGGCCCTGTGGAGGATGGTTAGTACAATGATCGATTAAAATATATTCTGAAAGTTAATACAAGAATTTAAGGTGTTTCCTTACAGTTGTATGGTGCATACTTGCTGCACATAATTTATCACCTTATGAGCATAAAAATATATTTTCCAATGTAACACAGGTGTTTTCATATTGGGGGCCAGTTGTCTGAAGATTGGGGGCGAGTTGTCCGGGGCTAATTGTCCAGGGGGCAAGTTGTCTGACATTCGAAATACAGAATTTCCATATGTTCAGCCACTGTGCAAAGAATGAGAAAGAAGCTTGGTTGGACTCTGTAGAAGATGGCGTATTGTCAGCTCATCCGAACCCCAAACAGGACGAAATGACTGGAGTATGCTCGGCGTGTGTTGGAAAGTGGAGACACTTTTGACAATGTGATCTTCTCCGACAAATTCTCTGTTTCCCTTCAGCAGTACCGCCGTACCTGCTACAGGAAGATCGATGAGCCGATGAAGTGCAAACCAAAGCTGAAGCATCCAGTTAAAGTTCATGTTTGGGGTGGGATTAGTAGACATGGTGCCACAAAGATTTGCATCTTTGATGGCATCATGGATGCTGTTCTCTTCTGCAACATTCTTAAAACCACTCTGGTCCCGTTTGTTAGAAAGAAGCTGCCTGATCATTGTCTTATGCAAGATAATGACCCAAAGTATACCTCTAAGCGAGCAAGGGCCTTCTTTGAGGAGAATGGCATCAACTGGTGGAAAACACCCGCGGAAAGTCCTGACCTCAACCCGATCAAGAACTTGTGGCACGAACTCAAGCTCTTTTTGGAGACCAAAGTGAAGTCATGCAACAACAAGAGTTGATGGACAGCATCAAGAAATTCTGGGCGTAGAAAGTCACACCGCAGAAATGTGCAAAATATATTGATCACGTTTTGCACAAGGCCATTCTAGCTGTGGTGGAGTTTGAAGGTGCTGCCACCAAGTTTTAAAAACGGCTCTTTTTGGAGCCACCGTGCCCTGCTTCATCTAATGTGTATTGGACATTGCACTGTAGGTCGCTAAAAACGGCTCTTTTAGGAGCCACCACATCTGACAAAAGTCAATGACCAAAGCAGATCTTTGTGTTTTATACAATACAGAATTTAATGAATTACAGTAACAAGCCATCCCTTCATTTAAAACATACATACTAAACATGCACGCCATAATTTCCTTTGAATACTTTATTAAATTGGCCGAACTTTGAATGCATACCAACAAAAAGTAATCGCCTGTTGCAGGCTGTCAAATAGGCGGGGCGAGCAGAAAAGCGGCTGAACGAGAGAACAATTATCTCGCTCACCGCCGACTATTCGAGAGCCTAGAACAGACTACAAAAGTTGAGAAAAATAAATTGCAGTTTCTGCAACTGCTAATTTCTCTAACCAAAAGTTGCTGCCCTTTGCATGGTCACACAGTGAAGTTTTACATCCCTCCTTTTTTTTTGCACTGTTTCAATTAAACACGCATGTGTAATCGATCCTTTAAATTAGTGTTTTAAAGCTGACAGTTTGAGTAAAACATTACATGAAACTGTTAGTTTCTTACACAAATTAGAACTCTTTAAGAAGATTATTGCCATTGTTTTGTTTCTTTTTTTTGTTGAACTGTGGAGTTTTCTTTTTCAACAACAGAGTAACTTATATTTGTAGTATTGAAAAAATAGTTTTTTTCTAGAACTTTTCAGATATGAAAAAAGTTAACTGTAATGTAGTCACAGTTTTCTTTTGTTTAGATTTAAAACGGACTTTAGGCTACAATGCACATGTAATAAGACTGTCCGCAGTCGAAAAATGCGACCTTATTTTTGAATCTTGACTTAAATTTACCGTTGGTTTTCTAGCCTTAGAAAAAAAATGCAAAGCCACACATTCACAAACAACACTAGTTATGTGAATACAGATGTAATTCTGGCGGTTGCTTTTCTCCGCTACTTCATCGGCAGAGACAAAGTGATGGCTGGATCCGCGTACAGCTGTAAGGGAACTGGATCGAATAAACACAAGGACATTGTTCTGAGTGATCGGCATCTACTCAAATGTACATCGTTGTGAAAGCATTCATAGCAAACCTTCACGCTTCAGAATTTGGGCTTTATCGGATCATTGATGTCAATTTGCTTTAGTGGATTTAACACAAAGAACTGCTGATGTTTTCGTTTTTATGTGGAACAAACAGAGCTTGCCGACTTTATGAAAATGGTAAGTGTTGGTCTTGTGTGTTGGCAGCACCATATCTCAACTCAAAGTCAGCAAACTTGTTTTAAAAGACTTCGCAAATATCGTGTAACCTTTCACAGTGTAGCTGCATGTTTTATCCGGTAAGCGATTGATAATACTATTTGTAAGTTATAAGCTTCGATTCATGGTGCAGTTTTGAACAATAAACAATATATTTTGTGTAAGTTACGTGACCATTTGAATGTATCGATCACATAGAGGAGTTCACAAGAAGGCTACTGAAGTATTGTTGAATTTCTAGAGAAATTTCATGTCCTGGCTAGCGAAATAACACCATTTGTCAGTGAGACAACAAAAGTTCAAGGAAAAATCGCTCTTTGTTCTATCAAAATGTCGCGACTTTCAGCTTGAACTTTTGCACGAATTTTCATGCAAAAAATCGGGAAAACAAAGAATGAAATTCACGCATTTCGCTTGCATTACTTATTCACAATACTGTATTACATTTCCCTAATCCATGCTTGTTATTGTTTAGTGTTTAAATCAATTCTTTTCTTTTCTTTTCTTGGGCTTAAACATTTCTCTAAGCGCTTCTTGGTTTTTCCAAAAAAACACATAGTGCAAAACGATAAAAAATATTACATTTCACTTAACAGAAACATTACATAAAAAAGCCACTTAAATTAGCCATTTAACAATGCTATGGAGATAAGCTAAATATGGCACTGTACTTTAAAATCACACAGTGACATTAGTGATAATATTTATTGTTATTTAATTTTTGTAAATATATAGATGTCTTCGGGGAAAAAATCGAGAAGCTCCAGATTCACTCCAGCCATGAGCGAGGCACTTGTTCAGGTCTGTATCACTGCTAAAAGTAATAAACAACGCTAAATGTAATACCAACTGTAAATGTAACAAAAATTAACTCTAAATGTAATGCTAACCACAAATGCAATAAAAATCAACTGTAAATGTAATAATTTACCCCACCATAAATGTAATACAATTTAACGCTAAATGTAGCAAGCTGACCAACTGTAAATGTAATACAAGTTGACCTCAAATGTAATAACAGTGTTAAAAGCTCCCTTGTGGTTACTGGGCATCACTTGAAGTCTCGGTGATTTTTTTGTGAACATTGCTCAGGTTCTGCATAGTTCCGGTCAAAGCTTAACTGGGAAATTCTGAAGATTTCCCAAGAAAATAGCCCTTCTGATGGTTGAGCAATTGCAAACATCATGTCCAAAATTCTTAGCAGCAGATCATGCAATTACATAGCCCACTTTCGAAAATAGTGGAAGCCTGGGCTAGAGAAGGCATGTGCTCAATTGTGGGATCGTTTGGGGGTGCATTAGGTTGAAAACAAATGCACAAGCACGCCCAAATGATCCCATAATTGATCCCTCACTGATACTCGCCACAGGTTTACACTCTTTTTGAAAGTGGGCTATTATTAGAAGTCCTGGATGTGTTCAAAAGATTTTGATGAGACGGTAGTATGGTAAAACAGATAAAAATACACTGATGGTATAGTTGATATGATGACAACTTTAATAGCAACGATACTCATTCATATATAATCACAACTTATTTGTAAATTAGATAAACGTATTAGAAAAATGTATTCTCGCTATTTGGTGCGATTATTCAACTTGTTTGTTTGTAGAAAACAGTAAGAAACCTGCAACTGTCAAAGCTTTAACGTTTAACAATGATGAGCTTTAAAAGGCTCAAAACCTATTATGCAAATTAGCTGAGGGCACATTGAATGTGCCGTCAGCCAATTTGCATAAGTAACTCTATGCCATGGTTTGACGCCTTGTAGCTTCATGAACATCAGATGAGGTGTTTTTCTTATTAGTCATGTACTGTAAAAGATGACAGTGCTGAGTGATGGTTACAATAAATCAGGGATAAGAATAATTTGGCTGGTGTTTTTTTGCGTGAAGACGGAGACTAGCATGAACATAACATGCAGAACCGAGAGCGCGAACAATATTGCAACTTACGCTTACTAATTTTACAGGCTAAACTGGAAATTAAATAATTACGTTGTGACCATGTCCAAAACAATTTATTCAAATTATTTCATTTACCAAGTATCATTAGCCTTTCCACAGCATGAAACACTAGAAGCTAAAGCTAAGATGAGATGACACAATACAATGTGCATCTATTGTGCACGCTAGCTATCACTTTTGATTGCAACAGTTAGCTGGACTATAAAAAGGAACCTGAAAAAATACACTGACAACACTTTCCTTTATCCTGGAAGCATAAAACAAAAGCGATTTTGAAATCAAATTGAAATGAAACGAAATGTTACTGCCTCATTGCTATAAATTGGCAAAAAGTTTGCACCTCTCTAATAGTCAGCACTTAAAGCCGATTTTAATTCTTTGATTGTCGGTCTTTCTTCAGGCGATGTCACTAAAGCGTTCTTCACAGCAACAACGTTTCGAAAATGTAAAAGTCTATACACAGATTTGATCAGGAAAGACAGCACGTAGATATCACTTTTAGTGGATGGTTTTCCAGTACCATCAACAAGTTCTGGAGCAATGTAATTGTTCTTGTACTGGCCCCTTATTTGCATTGGTTTCGCCATAGGATTCTTTGCTTTAATTAACAAAACACTTTTACCAAAATTGATTATTACTGGGTGAAGCTGCTCATCTTCGCATTTTTCTACAACAACATTGTTCGATTTCAGATCATTGCGGGCATAACTGCAACGGTGTACATGATCCAAGGCATCGGCGGTCTCACAAAGAATAGTGTTCCATTCTTTCTTTTCACTAATGAGGTTGTTCTTAGCCGCTTTGTAAACTGTTAGGCTATCTTTTCTGTCTCCATGGAATTTCATGACAACCCTCACTGGCTTTTCTTTTAGACATACACCAAATAGAAGTGGAATACCTGGGTGATCTCCTAACCACAGTAAAACATTGGCTTCATGTTTTGCCTCCCTTTGTAGGAATGACAAGAGTTCACCGCCTTGACAACTTCTTTCTTTATATTGTTTTATAACAATGTCAGTTCCCGATACTTGCCCAGGTAGCAAGTACCAAAAGTTCCACTCCTGATGGACTTTGCTGCTGCGGTACGCATCAAGTTGGCTGCACTGATTTCCAGCAATTTTGTGTTGTCGCTCTCTTTAGTTTCGTGGACGCATGAACTTTCCGTCTCAAAGCCTCACGTCTGACTGTGTCTTCTCCATTCTTTTTACTTTGCTGTAGCAATGCATGTACCATTTTCTTCCCTCTGGGCAAGTTTTTTTCCGCTTCCTCTAGTTTTGTTTTCTTCTCGTCTCTGTGACATGCATTTGCTGGTTGACTGGGATGTGATTCTTCTCTAGCAATGCACAATCCATTTTCTTTCCTCCCGGCAAACAATTTTCCGCTTCCTCTAGTTTTCTTTTCTTCTCATTGCTGTGGCGTGCGAGGTGTTATCGTCATTTCCTCCACCTCTGCTGGACCATTCTTTCTTTTCCTTCTCCTCTTGTTTTTGCTCTTTCCGAAGCTTCCTGAATTGTGCAAGTTGCTCTTTGGTAAATTCTTTCCATCTTAATTTGCGTTTTCTTCCCGATTCCATCACGAGTTGGGGTGAGGGAAAATGACGGTGAACTGACTGGTAAACTACGTGGCACATTGAAAACATAACAAGGGTCCATTGTTTCCCAGCCCAGTGAAGAAAAAATTCTTTTATTTTATTGGGTAGAATAACAATAGAAACACAACAAGCGTTCGCCATTCAACACCATCGACCATCAGTGCACTTTTAACATGGCTGATGCATGCGTGTACCTTCGCTATGACGAGTGTTCAAAAAAGTTAAGAACTTTCCATGCACTTTTAAAGCACTTTGAGCAACACCATGTTAACAAACAACACCCAAAACGGGCAGTTTTTACAGAATGATAAAGAAGTTCTGCTGACAGTTCCCCAAGCCATAAGATCTCCCATGGTACAAGCTGAATACAAAGCATGGTTGGCTGGTATCACCGAACGCATAAATGGAGTTCATCACTAACGACATAAAAGTAAGTTAACTCTAGCAACAGACAGCCAAGTATGATATCTATCCTTTCTCAGTCCAAAGTATAACTGAGGTAGATAACAAACATGCACACAAGTGCTTTAAAAAAATGGGAAGTAGTGGAGCGGAGGTAACACGCGAGTGCCAGCTTGGGAGACAATTTAAACGCATGCTTGCACAAGGACAAAAGACGACTGGTCTTCAGTAGTGAATGATTATAAAAACAACTTGCATGTTTGTTCTGATGGAAAAGTGCAGGCCATTTCATTTTTTTTCTTCGATCAATTATGAAAAAAATGTTACTGTCAAGAAATTGTAAAGTCAAATTTATCTGGGACCGGACAGAAATTCCATAGTCTCTCACGCAGTTCTTTTAGGGAGTCATATGTATGGTGCATCATTCATCATACTTCTCAGTAAAGCCTGCCACCTCCCATTCAGTCCATTACATTTGCTTTCATTAAGAAAACAGACGACTTGCAATTAAAGAATCCCATTGGATTTTCATTTTTGCAAAACATGAATTATAAAATAGGCCATGTCCTTTCACTGGAAATTGGCAGACATTGGAGTTCAATATGGTTCCGTCAAAGTTTTTCCAGCGACTGCTCAGAAATCTGGATGACCCACAGCCTAATGCTATCAAAAACCAGCATCACTGGTGAGCACCTATTTTGAGCTCTTCAGCGAGAAAGGTGACATACTGCCTTTTCAACTTGAATATACTTAAAGTTGCCCTGGAAAAACAAAACACTGTCACTCTTCGAGAACAAGTGCAATGGAATTGAGACACACAAGTTACTGATTACCCAAGTGAAATGGATCCCAGAGAGGCACTTGCTGCTACAACAAAACAGAGCCCATGGAAAAACATTCAAAGGCAGAATTGAATTACCTGTAGAAGCAACTTAGTGGTCGGGTATGGGGAATGTAGAGCTACCCACAAGTTAGATCTGATTTGGTGGCCCAATGTGTATTTGTTTATACGTCAGCTGAGTGGAACTGTAAAAAGGAGAAAAAAATACAAGCAACACCTTTTTGCAAGGCAGAGTTTACTTGATAGAAATGAATGTGGAAACCCAAAACCCAATCCATACAAAAAAGTAGCCAACATTAAAAGCTGAATTGCAATCAGAAAAATACTCTGCATCATTATTGTTTTTGGGAAAATTGATAGCAGTCAATAATTGGAATCTGTGCTTGTCTCAACACAGTTTCAGTCTCAAATGAAGGGCAATCTTTGTAATAAACTTCTAATATTCAACATTAATTCAATTTTCACTTCAGTTGGTCTACACACTTCATACATATTACAAGGAAGAAAGTGGAGCCTCCTAAGTGATCATCAGCACCTTTAAAATGTTTATGGCCAGTACGAAATGACTACTGGTATATAGCATAATTTGTTTCTTTCATATATTACTGTAAAACTCTGGCATATTAAAAAGTTTTGACTTTTACTTATTTCCTGTTTTTTGAAAACACACACACAAATTGCTTTAATAAGTTTAGGTTTATCATTGAAAAGACTTGAATCAATTTTGATCAAAATCAATAGCAATGGACCAGCCAATCAGAGCACAAACTATATTGTTGGCAATATTGATAGAAGTAAAGTCACAACTGTTTTTTATCTATTCCTATTGCAGTGCCAATATTACCGGTGTTCTTTGAGTTGTATTGATTGATATTGACTCACCAAGTAAACACTGGTCTGCATTAAAAAAACCAAATGTGTTGTTTATTGTGAAATTGTTGATATTGATACATTTAAACTCAAGAGATGCAGTACAATATATTTTACTGCAATTTTAACAAAATCAAGTTTAAGGATACTTTGCCACAAATTTCATACAATTTAATGTTAAAACACATTTCTGGTGGCATAATTGTTATGCTCAGAGTGACTTTTATTCTGTAAGGCCAAATTATTTTGAAATAGTGAAATATTTAAAAAAAAAAAGAAAACAAATAAAAAGGCTCGAGAAAGGATTTCAAAAATTGCCTACTATATGTTCACATGTGACAAGCGGCTGCAGTTGAATACATGCCACCAAGTGTTCCAGTGGTTTCACTTGAAGGCGGTTATCGGTGGTGCACAGTCACTTATTTGAACTTAAACAACTGCCTACATGTACCAGTACATTAAGATTATATTTCTTTCACTGTCCCTGAAAAGATCCTCATGGGGAGTGGTTAATTAAGTTTTATGTTGTTCCCTTGCTATACTCAATTAATTAACTTGCATTATGTTTATCCATGTTGCTTATCTTTGCCATACCCAAATCGTAAAGGAAACAGCTCAACAGCTGCTGCAGACCTTAAGATTGGCAAGGACATGAATGCACTAGTTTCTACAAAGCAACTTACCCAAATCCAACTCAACATTTGGCTGCAAAGCTTGCAAAGATTTCACAGGTTGTCTATGAGAGCATGGGATTTATAAATTAGTTCAATGACAAATTAACTGAAATTCTCAGGTATCATCTATCCAAGGAGCACAGGCTTGGTTAATGTGATAACAAAATTAATGGTAACCCTCAGGTACATGTGTCTGCTACCAAAAGGAACACAGGCTTAGTTAATGTGATGGCAAGTTATCTGCTACAGTCAGTAATCTTGTACCAAAAAAGAGACTGCTCTTTGCCTGGTCTCTCTCCTTTGACCTTCCTGGTTATGGTGTTTCTTCTGGGAAATTACTCATTATCAGCATAGGTCACAGAGACACTTAGTTCTCTCCACCACATCAAGGTGACAGTTTCGCCAGAGAGGAAACATTTTTCAGTACCCCTGAGAGTACAGGCTGGGTTAAAGCAAAGGGAAATTAAGTGTAACCCTCGGGTATCTGCTACCCCTGGCATTCCAAACCGCTTGAAATTTTGAGTAGAGTGCCAAAATTCTGCTTTGAGAGATGGGTGATGAGGATATAATTCAAGGAGACTTGGTGCTTCTTTGACACATGGAAGGGCAGTTGATGACACCTGAGAAGTCAGCCCATCCACTGAAAAACACGTCAACGATAAAGCTGTCAATGTACCTTTCTTCAGCAAGATCACAAAAAGAAATGACATTAATAGATTTGGGATCAAATCTCAGAACTGAGCTTGTTGTTGGTCAATTCCAGAGGTCTGATTGAAGAACTGTGAGTTCTCTCAATGTACAATTGAGTCCAGAAAGCCATTTAGCTTCTGCAGCTATCTTACGTTTCATTTCAGAAATTTCACAAATTTTTGAAGAGTCCTTAAGCCTTCTTCTGTGAACTGGCCAAATCCTTTAATTGCAATGCCAGAAGGATGGTTTCCTTTTCTTTTCTCATCACTCAGAAGTTTCTCTGCCGCTGTGGCAACTGCTTCACATGGACATCGCACCAGAGAAAAGGGATATATAAAGAACAGATAACCGTATGCTATCTGAGCATGCAAAGAGGTACGTAAGCTAGAGATAGAGGATACTGGAGGTATTAACATGTCCAAAGCAGCTAGTTCAGCTCTTGTTGAAGCTGTGGATAGAGCAGAAGACAGCTGAGTACAAGACTGTGTTGCCCTGCCTTTGTTAAAGCTGTTTGTTTGCCCAGCTTCATCTTTCTCTTCAGAAGAATTTGATTTGGCCTGACTTGGTGTAGGGGCAGTTTTTGCATCAGTGAAGTCCAGCTGTTTCAGACCACAATTCTGCATAGGAGCATTTGATTCTGTTACTTCATCACAAACGTCTGTTAGTTGCTTCATGTATTCGGTCTCCCAGCTACAATGGTTATACTCTAAAAGGCCGGACACAATATTCTCGTCAATGCTTGTGCCCTTTTTATCATACACATATATCAAAAAATCACCACCAAATATTCCATTGAACAAGTTGTCAATTGCGCGTATCCAATCTCAGTGCTCTTTTGACCACTTTCTTGAGTCAATGGCTTTCCATCCACATCCACGAAAACTGAACTGTTTTGGTCCTAAAATTTAACATGAATGAAAAAATTTCCATGAATAAAACGTTTCTGAAATACAGTTGAACCTCCGTCAACAAACACCTCCCTTAGGTGGTCACCCTTTCGTAAGCAGACACTTAGTTATGTTCTCAGCTACAAACAAACACTATATTTTCAACCTCCCGAAGCATACACCACTCTTAACCAGACACTATTTCTGGTCCTGAGGGTGTCCGCTTGCGGGAGGTACAACTGTAGTTTTCAAAGCACTGAAGGGTCTTCATGGTGACCACGTCAACAATTGGAGGCAGAAGAATAATTCTGATAATATTTACACTTATTAATTGGCACACATTGCATTCTCTTAATACCTTTTCAAATATATAATAATCAATACACTGGAAAAATTGGCAAATTTCCCAATTGGAATTTTGTATGGATATTGTATGGAATTTGTGTGGAAATTGAATATTTTCCAAACATGGAAATAGTACAAGTTCTCCAAACATGGATTTCGTCCGAATACCAATTTGGATCCTCAAGATACCAAACATGGATTTCCAAAATTTGCGCAAGAACATCATACTTGGAAATAAACAAAACCTCATGTGGATTTTATGGCAACAGGTCAACATACTGGGATTTTCCTTTTCCCAAACATGGATTTTCTCTTTTCCCATACCTGGATTTTAACAGAACCCACTGTGTAAAGTAAGAAAACCACACTAAAATTTGCTACTAAATACATGTTTGGATTTGTATCTAAACAAATTTGGTTTCTAACCACTTTCCCTATTTTGGAAAAATGGAAAACCATAATGGAAATTAACGTAATTCCAGGGTTGGTATTCTACATACCAAACTTGGTTTTTGGAGTTTTCTGTTTTGGGATTTGCAGCCTTCCCGCCTGGGAAATTTTAATAGCCAATTGATATCTACACCACAGCTGCACACAATTTAGCAATAAATATATGTGCAACACCCCAGCTGTCCATTTGTTGGGTCAAGACCAGTGTAATGTAATTTATCTTACAGAGGTGAAAAATAAACAGATAAAGCTTAATTTTAGCATACTCTCTGGTAATTTTTTATTGTTACTACAAAAATATCATCTGTTTTTGCATCTAAGTCAATAAAATTGATGCAAATTAACAATTAGATTAATTAAATTACAAAGTTGCTGACAATAACTATAACAGAACTGCTACATGCTCATGCATGTGACAGTGTTGTTTGTTTCAGGTAAAAAAGTGCAAAGTTAAAAGACTTCTGCCTTTCACTACTAAGTTATTTTGAACTGGGCTTACAGATACATCATGAAGTTAAAAACTGTCCACACTTGATGTACCATAAAAAACAGTAGCAAAAAAAACTAAAAAAGAAAGAACTATCCTGAAATAGAATGCTCTCTATTGCATTGTGGAAAAAAACATAGCTATTAATATAGGTAAAGCCTTTTGTTCTTTAAAAAGGATTCACTCAATTTTATGCCTTGATTATAATCTTTGTCAGTGATAAATTACAAATCTGAACTGACAGTATGCTTAGAATAATGATAATTATTAACAGTTTTGGGGTGCTTCTGCTGGGGCCCAAAAGTATATGTCATGCTCTTATTTTTCATTTTATTGGTCCAACTTTGGCTAAAGTGCAAATGTTTTCAGACAAACAGGGGAAGATAAAAATAGGTATATATTTTATACTTTTAAGCCCCACTAATGCACTTTCAGCTTCAAATT
Source organism: Orbicella franksi (assembly GCF_964199315.1). NCBI lineage: Eukaryota > Metazoa > Cnidaria > Anthozoa > Scleractinia > Merulinidae > Orbicella > Orbicella franksi. The sequence continues at coordinate 5,857,926 of NC_138154.1, read as the reverse complement.
CAACAGTTAACTCTCTGGTCTCGAAGGAGTACCCTGCTTCACAGAAATCTTCTAGAATGTGAACATTTTCACCAACTTGTAGCTGCAAGACTATTTAAACATAGAATACATCCAGCATATATTTTAAGAAAATACTGCCGTCATGTATGTACATACACAAAGTCCCGAAAAATGTCCTTGACAAACGGCAATGACAAAACTGAATTTCTTTGACAAGCACTTTGAAGATGAAAACTCAAGAACACTTCTGAGCAGAGCTAAGAACACTTGAACCGTAAATTTCAACAGTAAACTATCTTGCCTTGCAAAAGTGTGTTGCAGAATTGGTACACAATACCCCCTACTTGTTATGGCAAGTCTACTTAAACATCCAGTTAAGTACATACTCAGCAATTTTTAAGAGTCCTTTGCTGTAGACTCGTCCAGAATAATCTCCTTGACTACTTTAACATCATCACGAGTCAGTGATCCCTGATCTTCCTCCTTAGAGTCATGTATGGTAATATAGCCCTCCTTGTGGAGTAAATTTGCAATTGCTCTAATGTGCGTCATCTTGTCCTTGCCTCGTAAAAGGCCAAGGTTGAAGATTTTTTTCATCTTTTGTAATTGATCCATCTTCACTTCTTTTATGGATGGTTTTCCTAGAGCCACCATTACAATTAAATCTGCTGTGGTCTGAGTCATGTCTAGGATAAATATAAACAAAATGTTAAAAGAAAGGCTATATTCACATAGTATACACTCAAACCAGGCCACTTGACCATTTAAATGTTAATTGAGAACTATGGATAGGCCCCTTTTTCACAAACAGACCAATGGCATTAAAAATACATTTTGTAACCAAGCATAGGCAAATAAATCCTTCTTTATCTTAATTTGTTACCTAACCAAGACAGGTTGCTGTGACAAGTCCCCTTGTCTGTTCTGACCTTTAAGAATGCATTCTTGGCAGCAAAATATAATTATTGTCATTAGTGTGGTGTTCCAGGAAATATCCATTCCTCTCTCAGGGAAGGTTTTTAGGTTTGAATTTCCAAACCCCAACAGAAATTCCAGTTCATACATCAAAGTTTCCTTTAAAAATTTTGGCTATTAAGATCCCCCCTCCCCCGCTAGAATTTCCAATGACCTTACATGGACATTTTCTGGCACTCCATACTCTAAACTAAATAAAATTATAATGAAATCATGTTTTACAAACCCATCCCACATTGAGGTTTGAAAACATAACAAAATTAGCCTTGCTTTGTCTCATAAGCTACATTTAAGTATAGTTTTTTGGTTCTCAAGATCATGAAACAAAAAAACTGCAAGTCAATATTTATTGGCAGCAATAACTTCTGTAATTCCCTCACCTTCATCAAAGTAAAGGTTGTACGTTTTCACACATTGCAACTGAGATGCATATCTGGGTGGACTAGGACTTCCACTACTGGACCCAGCTGACTCGGTTGACTCAGATGCACTGTCTGTTGACAGCACTTCTTCTCTGGTAAGGGGTAATTCTTTGTGATGGCGTCTCTGCTCCCTGATTTTCTTTAAAACTGTTTCCGGGACTGCTTCCTTACCTAATCCACACTCTGGAAAAAGATGAGTGTCATCTTTGACCAATTTTGCCACAAACTTGTCTACTTGGATAGCATCTGCCTTATTTCTATAAACTGGTAAGGCACTTCCACGTGGCCATCTTTTCTCTACTTCCTTTGTAATCTTTTTTTTCCTGGTAAAGGAGATTATTTATTAACATCTGTTTGATCTTATTATATTTTTTCTGTTAGACACAGGACCACAAAGTCATCAGAACTTAAGTTGACCATCAAGTGTTACTATAACAATTTGGAAGAGAAATTCAACTCATAACATAAAATCATCTTAAATTTTCATCTTTGTGTAATGTTCCAAGTGGTGAGAAGCTCTTGGCATTACAAGTAATCAAGTCAGTTTCATAAAAGCACAAGATAAAAATTATGTAAACATGATCCTTAGGTTAACTACCAGAATGGCACACAGAAGACTTTGCATTACTTTTTAGATTAATACCTACTTTGTATTGTAAATGCTCTTTTCCTTGCAATTTAAGTACTGTCTTTCTTCTGTTGTAAGCAACCTGTCATAATCCTTGAATGATGATCTTTCAATCTTCTTTCTTTTGTGACCACTACCAAAAGGGTGGGAGGTATCTAGAAAAAAGCAATAAAATAATATTGACAGTTCTGAGATTACATGTGGTTTCCAGTTGTAAGAGTGATTTTATACTCTGTGTGATGAAGAAGAATACCTCATACACGTAATGCAGAAAAATTTAGATTACTGCAATGATTTGACCCCTTTCCCCCACTCCCCAAAATTTCTCGAGGATGGCCTAATCTTGGCAATGCTCTCGTTAAAACTAGAGTTAAATAATAGGTTTGGAAAGAACTTGGCTAAGGAAGAATATTTACCATTCACAACAGGTTTAACAGCCATGAGCTCCCTTGAGAAACGTTCTTTCTTCCCAATTGTAGTCACCCCCAGTTTTTCAAGTGTCGTATCCTCTTCCAGGCGTTTGCTTAATAATGCTTTTCCATCTATCTCTTCTTCAACAAATTTTTGACCAACAGACTCGCCAAAAAAACTACAAATCCACGTTTTTACTTGTTCTGGTGTCCAGCCTGCAAATAAAAAAAGTATCATAACTAGTTCCACAGAAATGGAAGAAACTTATGAGAATAATTCTTGCATAATTCTAAGTTAAAACTAACCATTCTCAACTTGCATTGTTATGAACAAATGCATTAATAAACAGACTGTGATTAGAAAATTCTTCCAAGAAAAACAGCTCGAACAGGTGAGTTGGAGGTAGCTGAGAAACAGGATGGAACGCAATGAGTTCATAAAAAGTACTTCAAATTTATTTACTGATCGTAGCCGCTTCCTAGACTTTGGTCTATAATATGATATCTTACTCTAACATTTAATAAAAGCAAGCTTCGACTTGAGAAGTGGGAAGTGATGTTGGACTTTGTCGGTTTAAATTAAATTCGAAGATATTTATATTATCAAGCAAATCCCCCATTTTGCAATTCAGTTTAATTTCGCATTCCATCCAAGTAAACGCATGAAAAAATACTACAGAACAATTTTTTTGGCCTGCCACTTTAGCATTTAACTTTGGTTTCACTTCTGCGAAATCATCGGTAGATTAGAAGCGAAAACAGACCATATAAAACTTACCAACAATGTTTGCGGGTTGAGTTGAAGACACATGTTTCCCGCCTTTCGTTCTGTGGAATGCAATCATCTTCTCCTTGTGCGCTTCTTTTGCGACTCTTACTTTGACTTTGGGATAAAATTTGCTCCACCTCTTCGTCATTCTCAGAAACAGAATCGCCTGCTTGTTGACTGCATAAAGGCGAGGATCGAAAAGCCTTTCCTTTCGACGCCATAAGTCTGAACACGCTCTATCACAAAGCCTGCACAGCTCAGCACGTAAATTTGGTGAAGAGGGCGGGAAAATGGTTGCACAGTCCTTTATACCAAGACTGCTCCCATCTGATTGGTTGCTGAAGCTTTCCGTCCATTTGATTGGTTCCAACGAAACCGGTTGGATGCTGTCCTGTCGGACTGACTGCTCATATGACAAGATGGCAGATCTTGCAGCTGCTTCTTTGTGTTTCTGTACTGAAAGAAATTCCGTTCATGTTCATTGCCCCTGCCAAGAATGCCGTGGAAAACCTGTAAATTATAAAACTCAGGAAAGACATCTTTCAGCCTTGAGACTGTTGCAACAAGAAAATAGTAAGTTTATTTTACTGTTTAGAAACGCCTCTACAAATTAACTGAGTTCTCGATCGATCCGTCGGAGCAGCTAGCTAGACGTGCACATTATGGACATAAAATAGGTATAGGCTTACAATTTGAAACATGTTTCTATATTTTTTTGTTAACGGAGGTAAATAAGTACTGCTTTACTGATAAACGTAACGACAAGCAACGTAAAAACAGCCCTATTCAATTAGTAGTTTCCATGTTTTTTATTAACCAAGTTTTTGCAACTGGTGTGACAAATCTTCAACTATCCTCATGCAGGGTGGCAGTTTAAATTTGTTTTGGATATAAAAAATTTAAATAGAAAAAGATGTTGTGTCTGTCAAATAATTATTAGGAATCTCGCCCAAAGAAAACCAAAGACTAAACTAGTTTTTAACTATTTCTATTATATAATTACCAGCTTCAGGGATTAGTTCAATGTTACCGGAAACCAGTCTCCCTGAAAGTCACCTGGATAACTCAGCTGTTCCAAGTTCTGAAGATTATGTGGAAGGGAATGAATGCTCTTCATCATTAAGTGGCTGTGGTAGCTTTGACAATTATGATGGCACTGTTTTTAGTGGAACCTATACAGAGTTTGGTTCCCATAGTTCAAGCAATTTAAGAGGGAATCCAGAGGAAGCTGAAGAAGGTGTAATTGAGGATGACACATTGGAAGACAAACTCAGAGATGCCATTATGTGTGCCATATTTGAAGCACTTGATCTTTTGCATGAGACAAAGGGATCTTTGAAAAACTTTGAGGAGCTATTAACAATGGCTAGACACATGTACTGCAAGGGAGCTGGTTTGGGGGAAGATGATGAAACAGTCAAGAAAAAATGGCCCAGTAACTGGACTGCTGCAAGGCAAATGCTAATTGCAGAAGGTTATGAAGATGCTAAAGAGTACTTCATATGTTTCAGTGATGTACATCCACAACATTGGGACACTTTAGAATCTCAGTCAGATTTATGCCGCCATTGTGTAGAAAAAGGTGCCATTCCCTATTATTATTTGGGTCTCAAAGGAAAGATTAAACGCTGGGTGTCACATCCTGATATGTGTTACAAACTCTTATCACACTGGAGAGAAAAAGAACATTGGCTGAATAGAAATGAAGGCTGGCATACAAAGAAAGAACTATGGGATGGGAAGCGATTTGCAGAATTATCATGGTTCTGGGATTCCAATACTGAGTATTGCCTGCCGGTCCGATGTCAGTATCCTGGATGTAGCAATATAATTTCAGCTGAGACAGTTTTAGCAGCTGATGAAAATGAAGATGGATACCATAAAGTGAGATGTGATTGCTGTCATAGTACCTTCCATGTTCAAGCAAAATATGTTAGAGGAGATCCTCGAAACATTACTTTTGTGGGTGAGTTACAGTGGAGATAGAACTGTTGTAAGTTCAGGGAAGGTTTTTGTGTTATTGTGTTTTTGAAATTGGCAAAGTAAAAATAGTGGTTAATTATTTGGCACATCTTAAGGACAGTGTAATACTGTCTGACTTGTGGTCACAATCCACCAACAGCAGTCACCTAACAGTACAGAAAGTGATCTTTTTTTGCTATAGTGAAGATAATTTGAATTAGCTGTCACATTAAGTATACATTTAGACAATTGTTAAAATATTTTCTTTACATTTTTATGATGTTTGTTTAATAGCTCACTGAGACGGGTTTCAACTGTTTGGATCAAGCCACCAATCAACAGGTTATGCTTCTCAATTTTAGTGGTTGGTTTACATATGATATATATTAAAGTACACACTGAAATATTATTTATATTTATGGACTTACAGTTTCCTATACAGTTATTCCATTGTACAGTGTAGATCAACATGTATTCTACAATAAAAGTCTATTGTCTTTTTGAATGCTGTTAGAAGTCTTCACAAGAAAACAATAACAGCAAAAACATTTCTTTCCCACTAACTTTTTATTTTTATCCTGATGAGTTTTAACCTTATAAGGTAAGTGTAGTGGAACATTATTCATCTGTTTATTTTGTGCCATATTTGTAGGAGCAATTGATGTTCAAGTTGCAACAGTTTCAAAGCAAGATAGACAACACACAGTTGAAGTGTACACTGTTGGATTTGTACCATCATACCTATTGCCTGATTCACGACCTGTTAGCCTGGATCCCTTTCTTGATCCACTTGTAAGAGACTTTGAAGATGGATTCATTGAAGGTTATTTATATTTATATTTACTATGGTTTTATTAGGAAGATAAGTAGCAAGATTTGGCTTTGTGCAGGTTGTACATTTTGAATAATTAAAATTAGGGTTTGGGGATAGATCAAGATAAGTAATACCATTGATCTTAAAGATCTTTAGTGAAGGTATTTACTAGTCAATATTATTCTTCAGTCAATATTTAATTCTCAATTAAATTGATATAAAAAAGTGATAACTTGTGTCAATTTGACTCCTTATTAAATTGTGGTAGAGGGTGTTAAAATGTTAACTTTTCAAATAAACAGTTAAACATTGGTTTAAATTTATCTTTGGTTTGAAATTTTTCAAACCAGTTTAAATTTGAACCACAACATCTACATTAAGGCAATTAAATTAGAAGCTAAAATACTTTTAATTACTTTTTACTTTTAGGTATAGAAGTTGACTATAAATTAAAGGTTGATTGTTTTTCTGAGGGAAAGATGATTATTAGACATTTGCTGTTATTGTGGACAGGAGACCACCCTGCACAATGTGAGGTGTGCAAATCAAAGTCATCTGGTGGTAAGAAGGGCTGCAGAAGATGCAAGTTGGAAGGTGATTACTTTGAGGTGTCTCGTGTTCAGCTATGTAATAATTATAAATCATTAGTTATTGTAGAATTCTACTAGTATGATATGATATACTTTCTTTCAGTACTGTGGTATGTTTCAGTTGAATGCAACTGTTTTGATTATAGATAGTACAGTATATTATTGATGTTACTAATTGTTAATTTTGTGACAATAAATTTAAATTTATTAAGTTAATTTCAATATAGGATTAATTAAATTTATTTTAATTTTTTCTGTTAATGTTACTAAAGAGATTCACCAAAAGAAAGGATTTAAGTGCAATAAAGGGTGAATTTTTGTGCTGTTACTTTGTGCATAGAAGTGATGAACAATCATATAACTATGTACAGTATGAACTATCAACTACCATGATGCCATGGTCCAAAGGTACAGTTTATGTTGCTTGTTTTGTCTTTTAACCACTACAACCAAAACAAGTGCAAGTTTATCTGTGAATTCTTTAAACATTAATTTAGAAACAGGATGTGTAGTACATGGCAATAATAAATCAGATCCTAGCAGTGAGTGTAGTCCAGAACCTGTAGATAATTTTACTTTGTTGCATTAAATGTCAAACCTTAAAAAGCAGGTCTCATTACTGTTTTTGTTACAGTCATCTTGAACACCAAACCACATCCCCTGATATAAAATAATTTGCTGCAATGATCATACTAATTGTTTTGATTACCTTCATGGTGCCAAGCCAATAGTCTGTTCATTTGGCACTTGTTTTCTTAGATTTCCCATTCAGAAGTTTCATCTTTATCTTCTTTTTTTTCAGGATACAAAGCCAGTAGAATCCCAAATGATATAACAAAGATGGGATTCTGGAAAGGTGAAGCTTTTGTCCATTCTTGCATGTTTACAATAATAATGAGTTAGTTTTAGTTTTTTTAGTGTAGTCAGGGGTATGATATCAAAATATTGCTACTCTGCTTGACTTACTTGGGAAGCCAGTATATATAAGTTTTTGAGATAATTTGAGCCCAGTACAGTGTAGCTGCAAAATTTTATTAAAAATCATATCTTCGCATTATTTTGTTCAATAGCTGAGGAGTACCAGAAGCTAGCATTTCCTGCATCAGAGTTTGTATTGGAAGGACTTCTTCCTGCAGAAGAATATGAGGTGTGGGCACCGATCCCTCGTATTGTGGAGCTCATTTTCAATTGTGGAAGAAATGGTTGGACTAGTGAAACAATTGCACATCTGAAAGCCCTCAGCTGGAGACACTGTATCCCTTTGATCCTCTCCTGCATAGATCTCCCTGTTTCCCCGATGTAGACTTTGCTGCACTCACAGGGAATCCTGTAAACAACACCATCTTGTTTAGCCGGATTGACGGTGTCCTTTGGTTGCACTAAGTGTGACCGAAGTGTCGTGTCAGACTTAAAGACGGTGCAAATGCCTTGTTGTTCTAGGCAGCGGCAGAGAGACTCCGAAACTTCTTTGTACATAAGGTAAAATGGCGGTGGATTTAAATTCTGCAATAGGCTCTCTTCTTGGGGTTGTTCGTACCTTTGGGATCTTCTGTACAAAAGAGGAGGGATATCCATTAGAAACAAGTACAGATGACAGATGTTTCTTCTCTCCAGCGATTACTGATGGTTTGGTCATGAGACATTTAGCCCAGTTGTACAGACATTTCACAATACCGCACTTTACTGACTGAGGGTGGTGTGAATCATACACTAGGTACTGACCAGTATGTGTTGGTTTCCTGTAGACACTGGTGGTAAGGCGGCCATCAGGTTCTCTGTAAACTGACGTGTCAAGAGAGGCGATCTTGAAGAAGAGAGCCTGTCCCGGAATTTAAATCCACCGCTGTTTTACCTTATGTCCAAGGATAACGAAGCATATCGTAAACCAGACAGATTTATTTCTGTTTGCAACTAGCACGTCATTATGTAAACAAAAAAAAAAAAACAGAAGAAATAAAAAGAAAAAAAAAGTGGGATCCTGACTTGAACTTGCCTCCCAAGATAAAATGTAATACCAGTAGAACCTATTCTTCTTGCAGGCATGTTGACAGCCATGTTATATTCCTTTCAAAACACTTTACGTAATTAGCGAGATAGTCACCTCAATTTTCTCTTTTTCCACTGGCTGTTGACAAAATATAATTTCAATTGTCTTGGAAACATTTTGTTTGTCTAATTGGGCCAAATCATAGTTGGGTAAATGTTGAAGCGATGTAGTGCTTTGAGCACATGCTAGCTTTCGTCAGTGTTCACCCATGAGCAAATAGTAAATAACATACTGACCAATCAGAGCACCCACTTTACTTTTGTTATGTTATGAAAATACTTGACACGGATCTAAAGTGCATACAGGCACAACATTTCAATTGTTGGCATGTGACAGCTAGCAATTATTGTCATTTTGTTATCACACAACAATAAAGAAACCAGAAAAGTATGCCACTTTTATGTTGTTGTTTCTCTCCAGTGCTGTTTGCTAGCCAGGTTTCTGTTTTATAGTCATACAAGGAAATCCTTTACAACTTTCAGGCCCATGGTCAGACAAGGCTTGATTCAGCTCATCAAGAGAGCCAACATGATGTGCATATAAGCCCAAGGAACCCAGTAGCTGCTCACAATGAAGAGAAAACAGATTAATGCTGCTGAGGTCTTCTTCAAGAAGAAATGTGAGGTCATTGCATAGATCTGTGAATCTTCATACACATGAAAAAGCAAAACAAAATAATAAATTATGAACATCGTAACCTGATTCGATGGTAAAAAAACCTTGTATTAACAAAATGTTGTCACTAATAATGGCCAACTGATACAACATGACTAACTCTTACAGGATGGACATCATATCATATCTCAGGAAGTTTATTAACACTCATGCCAATATTGGAAGATAGTGCCATGACATTGTCAATATAGTGTGCCATAAATGGAGCAACTTTTCACAGGCTGTTTGCAAAAAATCAAATGATAGAAAAGTGTCTGGTAGACAGTACATGTACTTGTCAAGATTGAAATCAGGGTCTCTTGTTGATTTCACATTTGACAATCAACTTAAAGGAACAGTTTACCAAGTGAAAGAAAATGAAGCCTGATCTCAGGTAAATGCCATATATTTTTTAGGCCATAAAAGAGTGACATGCAATAACCATTTATTGTGCCACACTGTATACTCCCCTGCTTTGGATCATAAGCAGTCAAGACATGTTTCATCTGGATTAACTCCATGACATTTGCATGCCTAGGAATTAAAGAAAAAAACTTGAATTGTGACAGTGATTCATCTATAAATATATATATTTTTTATTATTTACTTTGGTGAGATCCTACATGTGTCCTGGGCCAGGTTGGGTACAAAAATATGACTTCAGAATAAACTAACAACATTTACCCTAATAGTGTCAGGGTACGAACAGAACTCAGTGTCGTACCCCTTGCTACCAAGAACATAGTCTTCATCATCCTTTTTCCGCAGTAAAAGCAGAAGAGCTTTACAATCAAGTGTAACTGCAAAGTAAAATGTATCAAAAAAGAATCACCAAGTCTGAGAGAAATGAAAAAGCTAGTATACAAACAGTTAACTAAAACTGCAGGCAATCATAGGGGATAAACTATTGGTACAGTTAGGATCGCAGTTAGGATCCCGCAGTTAGGATCCCGCAGTTAGGATCCCGCAGTTAGGATTTCAATTTTCCAAATGTTTCCCAGGTAGACCTTAATTAAAAAGAAAATTTCTCACGCAGTCGCAATATGGAACGATTTGAACAACAGATGGTTTTCAAATGACTTCACGGCGGCCATATGACCATGTGAGTGAAAACCATCTGTAGAGGACAACGCGAATTAAACCTGTGCACAAGTCCCGCGCAATACAAGAATTAAAAAAAAACTGTCAATAGACTGTGCAATTCTCCAAGATTGCGACCGAAATTAAAACTCACATAATGCATTTTTATTGCTGAGGTATTTCTAAAACTTATAGTAGGCATTGATTTGTTCTAACCGCTTTAATGAATTTGCATGCACTATTTTATTTGTTGAAAAAAAAACATTTATTCTGTTGATAACTTTCACTGGAACTGTACATGCAGAGCACGCTGCAAATTATTTAGTTGAAAGGAATTCAACTGCAGTCCTGGTTTGAGTCGTATCAGAGCGGCGCTGAAGTATGGATGCCTATTTAATAGACATCCATTTTCGCAGTGGTAATATCTGTTGGTTTCTCTTCCCACCATCCGATGCCCAGTTTTGTCTATGTGGAAGTCCTTTTCACAATGGCGAACAACCAAACCAGTAAAGGTAGGACCACTGGCGTCCAAAAACTCAAATGGGCATCCTGCACATTTCTTTATCCTATTGTTAATTGGGACAATTACAAATGGGTTGCTGTTGTGCCAAGGCATCTTCTGGTGACTGATAGACATGGGGAGGAAAGTGTGGATAGGCTGCTGGTATTGCTGTGCTCATTGTGGAGCTGCCACTGTTTGGCAAGAGACCTCCTCTTGTGAAACTGTTAGAGAATCCACTGCTGATGGCTGTTGTGCTTACCGCAGGTGGTAGAGCTCTGCTTGTTGTGAAGCTTCCACTGTTTGGCAAGAAACCTCCACTGATGGCTGTTGTACCTGCTTCAGGTGGTAAATTTCTGCACGTTGTGGAGCTTCCACTGTTTGGTAAAAGTCTACACTAACAGGCAGACATCTGGTTGTGTAACGGGATATAAACAACCACGAAGTTTGCAAAAGCAGCGTTTTTGGCAAGCTCTCAAAAGGATAAGTAGGATTCATTTTACTGTGTGCACTCTCTCCTTTGCTCAAAAGTCCATGTGCAATTTTTTGCAGGGTGAAATGCGAAAGTGAGCGAGCGGCCTCGCTGATCGTATGATCTCGCGCAAGACTGACTTCTCGCAATCTAGGATTCATTAGGCGCTTCACACGAGTAAAGCCTTCTTCCGTTACATTCCCTTTCTTGCCACTTGCCAGCCATAATAATAATGAAATCAACTGAAACTTGAAATCTTCCAGTTCCACTAAGTATCAAACTGATAGTTTCCACGATGTTTGGTCATTAAGCAACAGTTCTTATTCTTTAAAGTAAGCCATATATTTTGCCCACCATTCCTTTAATAGGCAAATTTTTGGTGCCTTGTTGACCCGGCGTTTAATCAAGGCCCGTGCAAAAATAGGGTATTTTTCGTGATTCGTGAAAGACCTTTGGTTTTCACGGTAAATGACAGGTAATGACCGGCAGCCGGTTGAGATTTTCAAATCACTAAATGACTGACAGCTTGATATTTCAAATTTAGGGAATCGAACGACGCATCTACTTCAAACTATCTTTTGTCAATTTTTTTGAGGGAAGGGCGGACGTGCACAGGCTAATTTTCAAATGCTAGCCTCCTGCGCAGACCGTTTTTGGGCTCGTCACGCAATCTTCTTACCCCAGGAATGCCTGCTAAAACCAAGGGCACATTCCTTTCCCTTTGTTTGCGTGCGTCCTGATCATGGCTTTGGACTTTAAACGCAGCGAAGTTTTGCAAGAGACTTTTAACGACTTTCGCTCAAAAATTTTCCAGTCGATAGATTTTTTTAAAATTTTACTGCAGTCAGATTATGCATATGGCTACTTGTGTCAGAAATGCACAAAAATTGGGGGTCACCGACTTCATTTTAGAGATAAAGCGTGTGGAAAACTACCATGATTTTGAAAAATTGTCTCACGTAATTTAGCGGTGAGTCAACGGAGGTAAACGATCTTAGTCATATTTTGTAGAAGTGGGTCTGTTGCGTAAACTAATATTCTAAATGTTGCCAACTTTTTCACAAAATGTAACCCCCCAAAAAGCATTTGAAACCGCTGCACAGATAAACGATAAAGCTCTCATAGATCTGGAAGGTTCTCAATCGACAAAAGATAGTTTGAAATGGACATGTTCCTTAAAATGATACATTCTGAAAACAAGAGTACATATGGGTGTTAAATTGCGTGACCAGTGTATGACCGTGACTGATCGTAATTTTCCCGGCAAAGGCAATCGAACGTTCGGAGATAGAACTTGATCGAACCGAATTGAATTCAATATTGAGTTCGATTGAGTTTGGTAATCGAACCAGATATCGAACAGGATTACGCGTCATTACAGCGCCGAGCTACAAACAACCAAACAAACTCTCAGAACTTTAAATTACTCAATTGAATTTACGTACAGTGACTTTCCTTGCCATTTAAAAGGAAATAGAGCTAAACTTTCGTTGATTACTCGTCGATGGAAGTGTAAAAGGGGCGAAAGGTTGACGATTACTGCCGGTTCACACAGAAAAATTGACCAACACGACAATTTCACCCGCGCTGTTTCAAGCCGTTACCGTGACCATGGTCAGAGATAGGAGAATCCGGACCCTGCTAAAAGCCAATCAGATTGCAGGATTAGTTACTGTGCCCCCTTGGGAAAGAATAATGATATATACTGCAGTAACTCGAGCCTTCAAAAACATTTTCTTGATTTTTTACACCAGTTAAAAAAATCAAGAGTTGAGAAATTAAAAGTTCGATTTAGTTCGATTGTCCAATTATTTTTGAGTTCGATTAGGTCTGATTGCTGAACTAAATCGAACTCAATCAATGAATTGAGTTCGATTGAGTGTGATTGGATTCAATTGACTATGCTGGGTAATTTTGCCACAGAGAGATGAGAAAATGAGGTAGATTTACCTTGATTTTTTGAGCTTAAACGTACACTTAACACCCAATTTTGACGACAATAAGACTCTTTCGCAATATTCCCATACTTTTCAAACACACTTTCAAAACAAAAAGTCAAATTGTTTGTATGGGTCCCCCCTGTGAAGATCATCAATCTTTGAAAAACAAGATTCTTTAAAACTGAATTTAGATTATTTCCTACAGGCTGAAGGCTAAGAAAGAAGAAACATCAGATAAGAAGAAAAAAACAAGCCGTGAAGAAAGATTAAAAAAGAAAGAAATAAAGAAGAAAGGAGAAAGAAAAAAGAACAAGAAAGAAGAAAGAATGTCTTTGTATATAGCTTTTTATTTTTTACCAGCCATATTTATTTTCAGTGTCATTAGTTATTTTGCTTTATTGTAAATACAGAAGATGTATTCGGGAAAGTGGCAGAGAGGTGGGACCCCCGGATCAGGCTGTAGTCCCGGCGGGGGTACCTGAATGGGTAGCCACGCCGAGGCTACTATGCATGCACTATTATTTCAGTAGCATGTTTACCCTGGTTCAGGAAACCGCACAACGCTACTTTCCCGGCCCTCAGCTAGCAGGCTCAAGTGAAACAGTTGAGTTTGGCGTTGTCTCGCTGAGGGTTTTATTTTATGTATTTTATTTAATTTGGTATCGTTTTGTTTGTCTCTGTCTGTCTGTCTGTTTGTATCACTGCATGTGTGACTGTCTGTTGGTTTGTATGTATGGCGTCTGTCTGTGTAACTGTGTATGTCGTTACTGTTATTTTGGCTCTCTTTTCGAACGTTATTGAAAACTTTTTGTAAATATTACCTAAATTAAGAAAATAACGTAATGTTCTTTTTTGGAAATTGTATTAAATTATCTATTGGTCTTTTTTTATGTTAATGTGAAACAACTTGTGATTTTTTGTAAATAACATATCAGAAGAAATATATTTTTTTATTTTCAAAGTTTTCTGTCACTGTTAAAAAATACTGTAATTTATGTCACAATTTGTCTTCATTTTTCATTATTTTAGTGGTTTTATTAATATTTGTAGATAGTTAATTTTCGTGCGCATTTGTCCTTTACTTGGTTGTGCTGTGAAATAAAAACAAAAATTATCGCATTCCTTTACAGCCCAGCAATTAACAGCCTTGAACAAAACCACTTCTTCAACGTTCAACATATACTTAAAGGAGAACGGAAGGTGAAAAACGAAGTTATCGTTGCATATTTGCAACAGAGCAAATAGTTTGTTTTGAGTAAAAATTGCAGTATTTGTCCATATTTGTCCTTTCTTAACGCATTTTGACTGGAAAATTGCTCACGACATTCATACTATGTAGGTCTGCCATTTTGACCGCCATGTTGAAGGCTGGGCTGCATGGCATGACGTCATTGCGCTCACTTGCGTTCGCGCCAAATTTAATTTTTTTGCTCGGATGGAAAATGGTTCACTGCATTGCCGTAGGCTGTTCCAATAGATCACCTAGAGATTCTAAAAGAGGAATAAGCTTTCATCGCCTTCCTTTAAAAGATAAAGGCCTTTTAAGCAAATGGCTTGCTCAGATAAAGAGAGAAAATTTGCCCCAAATGAAGCACTGCCACGTCTGTTCCGAACACTTTGAGCCCACGTGTTTTGCAAGTGAGTACCGACTAGATATTTTGCCAGACAATTTAAGCAGACGTCACTTAAAAGAGGATGCCGTTCCAACTTTGTTTCAACACACAAAAAAGTTAAGCCTAAGGCCGTCCAGCGAGCGCCGAAGAAATAGAGCTCTACACGAAGAGGTAAGTCATGTATTCGCGGTGTAAAACTGACTCTACTGATATGACCTGACGTGACCTTTTGGCCGCCGTGTTACTTTTCTGGCAAGCAAGCTTTAAACAAATTATCCTTCGTTCACAAGATTGTATTTGCTATTTTCGGCCCTCAATCAAATACTGGATGCTTGTGATAGTAATTCGCAAGAGTCGGGCCAATCCAGAGCGAAAGTCGCGCAGCCTTTTCAAGATGCAAATGTCACGACTTCTGCGGTTCCTGATTACAATGTCAGTCAGACTTTCGGTGACAAAGAAAAACCACAAAGGAAGAGGAGAAAAGTACCTATTTCAAAGATAGTTTTGGTGGATGCCTCTACTGACACTGAAATAACAATGGTGGACCAAGCTTGTCAAACAGATTTACCTTTTGTTGTGCATTCAGCTCATAAATTTAAATCCATTCCCTTAGCAGACGTTCGTCACGCTGTAGCGAATGACCACAGCTATGCCGCTCTCTTAAGTGATTCCCCTGTTGTGCCCGCTGAGCAAGTCCCTAGGGTTTCTGGCAAAGATTTTCCAGAATGCAAGAGGACGTTGGATTTCTCCGAAATTGACACATCGGATTTTCCTCAAATTGACTGCCAAGAAGAGGAAATTGAAGATGAGTGGATTCCATCCGATGTTTCAGATCATGAAGAATCGGACATGTCGGACCTAAGTGATTATGAAGTTAGCGAATTTAGTGAAAGTTTCGACTCCGAAGACGAGGATTTCGATATAAAAACTGAAATTCCTGACGATGACGAGGAAAAGGAGTCCACGAACTGGCTTAATGAAGATTGCGGTGATCTTCACCAAGAGCGAAAGTTCTTGGTATTTGAAAGCAAACTAAAGGAGCTTTTTTCTCGTCACGTGCACTGTCCAAACTGTGGACGGAACTTGGAAAAAGCATCATTAAAAACCAAGGGGTCTCTTGCGACTATTGAATGCCTTGGTTGCTGTGATCAACCATTATGATGGCAAACACAGCCGTTTGTAAGTTCAATGGCCGCTGGAAATTTGCTGTTCAGCGCTGGAATTCTATTTACCGGCAACGATTACAGCAATATTGCTAATTTTACAAAGGCAATCAACATCCAATTTTTTAGCCAGAGAAATTTTAGCTCTACTCAGAAAAAGTACCTCTTCCCCATTGTTAACAAAAAATTTGCTGAGCATCAAGTGGATATTCTTAACGAAGTGAGAAACACCGAGGTTGTAGCAGGAGGTGATGGTCGTTGTGACAGCCCAGGCCACTCGGCTAAATACGGCACGTACAGCATTGTGAACACAGCTTCATCTAAAGTTCTTGACTTCTCTCTGGTCCAGGTAACAGAGGTCAAAAATTCAAATGCGATGGAGCTGGAGGGCCTAAAACGTTGCCTAGATCACCTACAACGGGAACAAGTGGCTATTGCAAAGCTTGCTACAGATAGGCACGTGCAAGTCAGAGCGCACATGAAAAAAGAGAGGCCGCACATCAAACACAACTTCGATGTTTGGCATTTAGCAAAGTCTGTTCAGAAGAAGCTATCCAAAAAGGCTCAATCAAAGCCATGTGCGGCATTGAAACCCTGGATACACTCATCATAACTCACCTCTGGTGGTGTGCAAAAACCTCGTAGGGCAATGCTACCGACTGCGTGGAACGATGGAAATCCATTGTTTACCACACGGCTAATATCCACCACTGGGACGGATGTCAGCATTTCCACCAGTGTGCACACCCACCCATCCCAAGAGAAACAGAGAGAAGGAAAGACTGGTTAAAGGTTGGAAGCCCCGCTCATGACACCCTGAAGGAGGTAGCCTTGAACAAGTCGCTTCTGAAGGACATCGGCATGCTAGCCGAGTTTATCCACACGGGCGTTTTAGAAATGTACCATGGCCTCATGGCAAAGAAGTACTGCCAAAAAGTGCAGCACTACTCATATGATGGCATGAGGGCTCGCACCCAGTTAGCTGTTCTTGACCACAACCACAATGTGGGAAGGAGCCAAGGCCAAACCAAGGAGGGTGCAAAGAAACACAAATTTGTCTCCCCCAAGGGAAGTGTTGGGTGGATTGCAAAGCCGCAATACGAGGAAAAATCGTACGCATTTTTAAATGATTTAATGGTTTCTCTCCTTGCATTCAAGAAAGGTGACATTGAAGTTCCCCTGCTACCTCCCAAACCCGCCACCGCGAACATCGCTCCAACCCCCAGGCCACCCAAGAACGACTTGCTAGAGAAGCACAGATCTCGTTTTAATACAGGAAACTAACTGAATGATTTATATTTAATTTCTAACAATCTCCTGTATCCAGGATAATTCCACTTCTGAGTAACTTTCATCAGGGGTGCGAAAGCCCGTGTAATTCCCATCTGCGTTTGGATACATGGCTCGTATTGCTTTCACTACACAAGCAGGGATTACTTTTCTCACGTATCTCCCCAGTCTGTCATGTACCCACCAAGTAAACTGGCGGTAAGCTGCGTAACGATAATTGCTGCAAAAAGAAAACATACGAATGAAACGTGTATTGCAAAATCTTTTCAAATTTGCTCAAGTTTGATGGAAAGGAAGGCTGAAAGGTTATTGCAATTGCCGTGACAATTTGCTATCACCCGCTGATCGGGGTGTAGCTACACAGAACTGTCAGTCGCTTCTGTTTATTAATTTCATTTCGTAGAACCTACGGGAAATTTAGGCAATGGCCGTGTGTGTAAAATGTACTCGACTGAGTTCAATGAACGAATAATTCTTTCACCAAGTCTACAGTTACTAAAACGATTCGTGTAGTTTAGCTACTTATATCTTTCAAAATTGTGTTGCAGTATTGATAGGGCTAATCAAGTATCTCAAACTGAATTTTGTATTATAATGACAATTAAACGTTTTAACATCCTTACAGAATTTGTGACATACAGCGTGCCTGTGGCAAATTGATCTAATCTACATTATCCCAGGAAAAGAGCAAAACGATTAACAATGTTGGAGATGTGATACGTACACATTAACAAGTTCCCGTGGCGCTCGTATGCCACGCGCCTGACTCAAACCAACAATGGCCGTCTCCAACACTTCTCTTCGCAAACATACAGTTTCAAAATCAGGATGACGACTTATACAGCGAATAGGGGGATCATCCTCTAAATCTAAGTCATATAATAAAAAAGCAGCAATGGCAAATGGAAAACAAATGGCTGGGTTTTCATAAGCGAAAATACAAGGACTAAATCAAAACAGTGAATGAATCGTTTCATGAAATTTATTATCCTTCTAATCAACAATATTTCACCTGATATTTTTGTCATGGCTTCTTCGATCTCTTGGCAGCAAACACACTCTCTCTCCTGCTGATTTTCCCAGTTTTCACAATGCTCGCAATTACACCAAGAGGTATTTCCCCTCCTTGCAAACACGTTCTGGCCGTCAGCTGTATTTTCTCCATCGGAATCCGAGAAATTTCGCATGGGTTCGAAGGAATAGGGTTCAAACTCAGCCATATTTTGTAACTGTATTATCAAGCGTTCTGTTGTCCCAAACTATACACAATATAGCTGCGAAAATCCGCGACTAATCACGACTAATGAAGGGCGAGAACACCAAAACATAGCACGCGGAGGCGAGCACGCAAAGTAGGAAAGAAAGCATGAGCGCTTTGACGTCACGAGATGGCGGACGGTAATCCTTATTTGGAAGTAACCAGAAGAGAATGCTAACAAAATGGCGGATGTTCAATTCTGGCGAGTTCTCTTAGTTTTCTATTTGATTTGCACTGAAATACGAACTTTTTTCAATCGATTCTTTGTAATTTACGTTCTTTCTGCAATTTCAGATCATTTCAAAAATTATACCCTGTAGCCTTCCGTTCTCCTTTAATCAATAAGAAATACAATTCAATAAATTGCACACTCATCCAGTCGAGGAAACAGCCGGATCTTAACAACAACAGGAAAAATTCCATTAGTTCTTGAAACGTTGGCAGACACTTCAAAGACTCGTCGCTGTTCTACAGGACCAAGTTCCAGGACCAAGTTCGTATTGATATACTGCTTTTTTGAGAAATTCGTATACTATGAGATCCAGCGTACGCATGATCATGTGGGTGTAGGCACCGACCCTAGAAAGGTGTGACCGATTAGATTCTTCCGATTCTGTGATTATTATTATGTCTGTGTAGAATGTTACGCGCTATTACCGCCGGCAATGCTACGATTTAGCACTTACCGCACTCTTAGGTCGAATGTTCTCGTGCTGAAGTCACAAGAGGAAAACATTCTTCCCTCAGCCTTCTTTGTTTCCAGCATGACGAGTTTATATGTGATGGATCAATATTAATGTTTCTCACAAGCACCCAATCAATACAGTACTGAGTTACACAGTCAGGAAAATTTGGCGGGATCTGATGGATTTTCGGGATTCGAACGACTTCTCTTTGTTCTTTCTTTTTTTTTCAGCATCAGTGATCGTTTTTGGCACAGTACTGTTTGTGGCTGGCTTTGTTGTATCTGCAGCCTTTACAGGCCTATTCTTCATGCTGTGGTCCACAAAGCGGGAGTGCCGTCTCTTAGATTTGCAAGGGAGGGTGAACGATCTAGAGGCTCAGGCAGAGTAGATGATTGTTCAGCCTCTCTTACTGCTTGCACCAATGGTTGGGCTTGGGGAAGGACCTGGGGATCAAGACCAAGGGTATCAATCCGGGGAGGAATAGGCTTAAAATATTATTGCTAAGCCATTAGGTGTCCAATATTGATCGTATCACAAAAGACGCACTTCATGGTCCAAGAACTTAGTTTTAAATCGTTCCCTTTAAAATAAATCGGTTATCGTCATCGAAACCGCTTAGACTTCGTAAAACCATTTTGTAACTCTGTTCATAGAAAGCGGTAATTTAATTTTCGTCGCGGGAAGGCTTTTTGGCAAAGAAAAACGACATGTGCTATGTTGTTCACAGAAGAAATCAGCCTATCCGCGTGCAAATACTAATCAAAAGGGAAGCTCATGACATAAAGAAAAGGGAAAAAGAAGAAAACAGAAAGAAAAGCGACTCGCGCTTATTAGATTCGATCCTTCCACTATTCCAGACTATCGTCGATTACATGTCGCTGTCGGAGTTTTAGTTGTTTACCATAAAGATCACTGCCTTTTTCAAGTTGTAGATGTCGCTTTTTTAAAATGCTTAGCCTGCGTAGCAAGCGTTTCTGTGGGGTTTGGGAGCAAAGAATTACAGCGCGAAAAATGGAGCGAGTAAGAGAGGGGGGAGGGGAAGGAAGAAAGGAGTTCCCATTCTTCCCCTCTCCCACCCCCCCTTTTGTTTTTGGGCTCTCGCCCCATTTTCCGCGCAGACAAACACTGAAAATCCCGTTCCTCGGTCTTTCTTTGCTTCCAAACCCGACAGAAATGCTTGCTGCGCAGGCTAGAAAAACGCTACACGCTTAAAATGCTCAAACTTCACTTTAAAAAAAGACCTTGAAGTTTATCGACGCATGATGGCTAAATCAGTCCATAAATCTCCAGAACTTTTATTAGTCGAAAGTGGACTTAAACATGTTACTTTAGCAGCATCCATAGTACGGACTATTTTAATGTTTTGGTTTCAGAAAGAGGAGGAGAAATAAACTAGAAAAAAAGGGACTGACGTTGTATCAAACCGGTCTCAGGACAAAACGCTAGATTATTCGAGGCTTGCAGCACTTTTTTCGCTTGTGCTAAAGAGGACACACGAACATTGTGTGACAATGTTGTAAATACAGTATAATATTACTTGTATCGGCTCAAACAACCTAGCGGTCGCTGATTTCAGGTCATTGAATTCACTTTTTGAAAACACTTCATGCTCAAATGCTCAGTCATCACTTTAAAAAAACACCTTGAAAAATTTATTGACGACGGCATCGATAAATGCACGAATCTTTGATACACACGGAACTTTATAAATCGAAGGTGTATTCCAAAACGGTTTATCTTAGCACTAGCAGCATTGATATTACGTTCGTCTGTTTCATTGTTTTGGTTTCAAAAAGAAGGGGAGAAATTAACAGGAAAAAGGGGTCTGACGTAGTGTCGAACCGGTCTCACAGCAGTGTCACTTATCGCGACGCGCAAAACCTTAACCGCTTGTGCTAAGGGGGCAACATGACTGTAGTGTATTTGTAAATACAAGACTTCTATCGGCTCGAACAACTAGCACTCGCTAATTTTCAGTTCATTGAATTTGCTTTTTGAAAACACTACACGCTCAAATGCTCAAACTTCACTTTAAGAAAAGACCTCGAAAAGTTTGTTGACGGCGGCATCGATAAATGGTCGAATCTTCCGATACTCACAGAATTTTATTAATTGAAGATGGATTTCGATGCTTGAATGATTTATTTTAGCCCTAGCAGAACGGTTTATTTTAGCACTAGAAGCATCGACAGTACAGGCTATTTTAATGTTTTGGTTTCAAAAAGAAGGGGACATATTAAAAAAAAAAGAGCTGATTCGTGTTGCACTCAACTCACCAAAATGTCAGAAGCGCTTCCGATTCGCATAGTGCGTTAATCGCTTGTGCTAACGCAACAACATGAATAATCTAGAGCTTTTTTATGAAGAAAATACTTGTATCGGCTCGAACAACTAGCGGCTAATGTGATGCTTCGTTGATTTCATTGTCCGGCAAAAAAAAAGGTTTCTTTTGTTTCGCGTTCAACAAAAAGATGCCGCTAGGAAAAGTGCCTTTTTTTGCATACGTTATTTCTCGAAAACGAAGAGGAACCCAGCGAAAAAAATTACAGGGCAATGTTTTTCAGCTGAAATGAAGTCCACATGCAAAATTTCAGCTAATTTGGAGCAAAAAAACAACCAAAATCGTCACTTATCCCCTTTTATGACTAGCTTCTTCATGTGTAAACCAAAAATACTGTAAATCCTCAAATTAGCGCCCCCACCCCCCCTCGAATAAGCGCCCCTCCTATCAGTCGAAATTTAAAATAAGCGCCCCCTCCCTTCCCCCCATTTTGTGGACAAGTAACAAGACAACAAAGGGTGTACAGCTTTCATCATGTAGTATTAGATTTGTACGTTATTTCAGTTTGTGAACACGTTTAGTGAACACGTCGAACACGTTAAGTACTAACAGTGCTGCGATTTAAACTTTAGGATCAGCTTTTCAGGTCAATAAACAGCTTATGTTGGTGTTTACGCACAGATGATGTTTTAAAAGAATGATCATGTCAGGCTACGCTTTGGGAAAAATTAAATAAGCGCCCCCTCGAATAAGCGCCCCCTTCGAATCAGCGCCCCCTGTCTTATCCTAAATTTGAAATAAGCGCCCTGGGCGCTTATTTGAAGATTTACGGGAATTGTACAGCGCAAAAAGACCTAGGTACGAGTTTAGCATTACAGTGTTTATGCAGGGACGGTAGGTAGCAGTTGTCTAGTAAAAGATGACAACACGGGCAATGGTTGACTATTCATTCTTTTCATTTCTTAATTTAATCTCTTCCTACTCAACAAGATTGTGTGCTCCCTGTGGTTCCAAGCCTTACGGAGCCTTACGTATTAGGATAGAAATTGTCCTACCCTTACCCCCTAAAATGGGATGACAGCATTGCATGACGAACAAACAAGGAACCGCTGCAAGCAAGGATTCAAGCAGCAAGAGATCAAACGATGATCAAACATAGTATTTTGGTGTCGTGCAAAGCAAGCAACTATCTACAAATCACTTAGCCGTTTTTGACTTAGATGCAGTGGTGATCATATGTGTCGAAAGAGGGTCATAGATTCATGGTGTTCGACCATTAGATAAGTTGACAGTTGGCGATGTACGCTGGACGTTGTGTAAACAAAAGCAAACTTCTGCTTTATGTGCGACGAATGGTGACAGAAACACATCAAATTGGCTTTTGGACCTGCTTTTTACAGCAAATAAGGTTAGAACATTTCAAAATTATCAGCTGTGTCTATTTCAACTTAATATAGCTCAAGACATGTGGCGCTTACTAAAATATATGTCTAGCCCGTAAATTCAAATTTGACGACGGATGGTCAAATATCTTCATCTTTAACATACTTTGAAAAGCTCTTGTGTCGCTCACAGTCATTTGCCCAAAGAAATTTTTACAGGAGTCTGTAGACCATCCTTCTGCGATTCAACCACCAGAAGCTTAATCCATTTCAAGGTTTTGCACATGGTGAAAATCACTTATTTTTACGAAGTACTTTTAAGTGAATGAAATACATGTCTTTGAAATTTAATTATTTTGCACCCAACAAAAACCGCAACATTCCCTAAAATCAACCCAGTACACAATTAAACATTACACAAAAATATTTGAGTGTTTTAAAGACGGAAGAATGATGTGGTTTTGCATGCGAGGCTCTCAAACTTGTTTAATAAAATGGTGCGTCAAATGACGATTTTAATGGTCTTTGGTAATTTGCATATTTCTGTGAAATAAAGGGATATTTTGCCAAAACAACTATCCAGTAGTCTTTGTCATGCCCTAGCCTATCTACCATAGGAATATGAGCGAAATCGAATTTTTGACCCTTGCCGAGTTATTTTCCATATTTATGGACAGAGACTCTTAAGTGTTATTTAGTGTTACAGACCAGACAGATAAAAAGACACAGGAATCATTATCTGATACACAAACTTAAACAGCATTTTTTTCATTTTTAAAATTTATACTTTCTAGTTTTTTTCAGAACTAGCCAATCACAGATGCAGTGATTTCTGAAGCAATATGAGTGTGACATTTTGTACTTTTATTAGTTACTTTTTCCCATGTGTTTATGCCATAAAAGGCACTTTCAATTGACAAAAACCTTACTAAAGAGGTAGAAATATAATGTCAGGGCTGGATATATATTCCCGTTACAGTTTGATACATTGAAGAGCATTTTAATTACTGTTGTATTATTTAATGACATGACATCAATTATTTATCTGATATCATCTTGTCAATATATTGGCAAGTGACATAGCTATTTTTGACATATCTAATCATCAAAACTTATCTTCGATTTTTGTTGTAAAACATGGATATGTACTCTTTTTGATACGGCAACGCATCTACAATTCAAGATACTATCAGAAGAAGGACAAGAGGACAGCAAGAAAAGAGCTGGAAGTGCAGGCAGACAAAGATGATCATGAAAGGATCTATAAGCAACTAGAAGTTGAACTCAAGAAAAAAAAGGAAGCCAGTCTGCAGTGAGAGAAATGATGGTCCTAACCTTCAAACAGCAAAGAAGCGAAACAACAAAAATAGAGGATGCAAATCCCACCAAAGTAGTGCTCCAAAAATTCTCCTTTTTGGACAAGGAATTACCTGTAAGTAGCAATATTGTTGTACATATATAACAGTCTGATCAAAAAAGTAATGGTGTATGTTTACTTGGTGGAAATGTGAAAAAGATGGGTATGTGATTCATTAGTAATTATTATTATCAGGGGCGGTGGAGCTTTTTTCTAATTGGCATGGGGGGCTAAATACAAGTGAGTGCTAGAAGTGCTGACTTACTAGGGGGTCTGGAGATATTTGTAAAATTATTATTTTGTGTATTTTTGGCTTGAAATTCCCCACCCCCCCCCAGCTCCACCATCCCTGATTATACATTATCCAAATGTTAATTCACAGTTACAACTCGAGATGGAACTCATCACACAATGCACCTTGTCAGAATTTAAGGACGACTGGGGTGAACTGCGACAAAAGTTATTGCCACATTTTAAAGAGCTTGAAGGAGAGGACAACGAGAATGCCGACATGCCCAGTTAGTTTATTACTTGCATAAATGCATATTTTACTCAATCATAGCCTTAACAAAACTGGAAATGTCTAAGGTAGATTACATGCACAATTGTGACTCCCCACAAGACAATTAAAGGCAACATCCTCTGCATGCCCAAATTGCACACCCGAATATAAGAAGATAAATTTTGTGCAGGTGGTCGTCTGGTTAACAGTTGTGAAGGATTTCCACATATCCTACTATATTTGAGGAGTTGAAGAATAAGACATTCAGCTAGCTACAGGATTGAAATCCAACTTATAATTATTCATCATTCATGCAGTTGAAATAAAGCCACTGAGAAAACCAGTCAAGTTCTTAAGTTGCATCCTGGAAGCTGTACATTACTTCAGAATTGATAAAAATATTTGCTCTTGGGATCACAAGGACTCTGATCTCAGATCTTTGAAAGACAAATGAAATGAAATGATTATAAGTTACATGTCATGCAGAATTAGTGTGAGCTTCTATGATGTTTTGTGACTTACTCACTTTACAGAAAGGCTTTCTGTTTTAGTGATATATTTTTCCTTTCTGCTTTCACTCAGACCTTGAGTTAAACCACCACAAAAAAACACACATCGGTGAAAAACACAATTACGCACCATACATGACCATTTAATCCAAGATTTGATTTTGCAAAGTTGTAGCTTTTGAGAGACTTAAAAGTGCAAATGACATATTAATTAAAACATGTTTTAACTACTTTCTTAGATGACCCCGATGGGAAAGCAGTTATGCTACTGACACAAAAGTTTGATTGTGAACCAATCGTATATTTCCTTGATGAGGTAACATTATACATGTACCTATTAGAAGGGATGTCAGTTAAACTATTTAGTTAATTCGCTTTAACTGAAATAGAGACTGAAAGCTGCATGCACTCAGCTGAATGGTTCTCTCATTGTTTCCTGTTCCCTGATAGAAAATGATTGCGGGCACTGCTCTTGAAGCTGAAAATTGCTCTTAAGTTCAGGCTTAAAACTAAACTGAAGTTTAGGTTTTGTACTGTACTTCTTTCGAGATGGTCATACAGGGTGGTCTCTGACACGGTTCATGAGCAATTAAACTCATCACCAATAGATGAGCTTTGGAGGAGGTGCCTAAAAGGTTGGTGGAACCGGGTGACAAATCTGCCAGTGAAAAAACAAAGAGATACACACAGCGAAACATTGCAAGCAAGCAACTACATGATGAGTTGTGAAAAAACCTGATAAATCTCTGTGGCTGTCCCAAAGCACATGAGCAGGGACACCACTGACCAGCATTGCTTCCAGGTTAACTTTGCCTAAATTACATTTAGCCACATAAAAAATGGCAAATCACGAAAATAAGCAAGTAAGGTACCTTTTTTAATAACCTGCTCTTACACTAGAAAGAGTGTTTATAGAAAGCAAAATAATGAGAGTCTACGTGAAGGCTCCTTGTTGCAAATCACATACCTATGTAAATCACATTTGATAAACTACTCTGACCATTCAGAGGACTAGCGTCTCAAAATTACTAAGAATAGCGTGGTGAAATCAAGAATATCGGTTAGTAATTCAAGTTCTTCAAGGGTCACGCAAAACCTTCAGGTCACGGATCACAAAAAATAAATTCTTTAAATTCATGTTTCACAGAAAATAAAATCAGCGAATCACACATCATGACAATACCTCTGTACGACCCTCTTTTGAGTGTCTACTAAAACAATTAGACAACAATTAACCAGCTCAAGTTTTCTATGAACAATAGTTAACCTGGGCTAGGCCTTAAGTTGACTATTCGCTCATAGAAAACTCAGACTTGTAGTCTATTTGTTAAATAGATTACAGAACATACCTTTAAAAATGCTGCTTGCAGACTGGTTGTTTAGAGCCCGATTAAGCTAACCCAAGTACCGCAGAGTTCAGAAGTAGAAATATGCAGTCTAAGGATAAAAAAGCAGACTGCAGACAAGGGATAAAACATCTGCCGAATAGCACCCTGCTTAATCCTTACATAAATTAACACTCAGATGAGCCTGTGTACATACGGTTAGCTCTCGATAATGGAATGAAACACAGTATTTTATTTTACCCCTTGTCATGCAGTCCGCATTTTACCCGCATTTCATTCTGGCCATTTCTACCCCTGATCTGCAATATATATGCATTTTAATAGCCTCAGTGTGCATAGCCTAACACATAGGAGGCTACAGGCTGCAGTTCATGCATCTAAAACTGGCCACTTATAGATTTGGGACTGAAATATAGTTAAGTTATAAATAAAAGGCTTTCTCAGGTAAAAACAGCAAAGTGATAAGCACTTACTTTGTATGTTTAGTTACCGAATACGCACCTATAGTTAACAATTATTCACCAAAGTGGAGGTGAATGGTGGTGAATATTTACCGAGCCACGAAGCAGCAAAGTAAATATCCATCACTTCACCGACACTGAAGTGAATAAATGTTTTAGTACATACCACACAAGCTAAATAATTAGCAGACCAAAATGTTCTTTTTAAATTTGTGACAAGCGGTCGGAATTGCTATGCGATGGAATTACTTGCTAATCACCTCCGAGTTAACTAATCAGAGCACGCGAAGAGCACTATTCACTTGTGTGGTATATACTAAAAACGAATATTACATGTACATCTCATTACATGTTTAGAATTCAGCATTGAGACTGTGGTGGTGTTCTTACCTTCGTCATGTTCTTTGCTCTTCTTAATAATCCTATTGAAAAGTCCACTTCCATTACAATTGTCAAAGCACACTTTTGATGTTTAGTAGGGTCTCCTTGTGTCAAACCAACTCATCCAACCAGCCTGAAAACGGTCTCTCTGGCTCAGGTCGCACGTGGTGCCTGGCCGTGAGCAACCTGGATCATCTGAGAGTGTTAGGCCTTGTGGGAACCCCTTGTGGGTCATTAATATGGCATTCATTTATGCTGCATGAAAAGTACTCTGCGCAGTCCCCTTGCCATTATGAGTTCTTCAGTAGTTTCAATAGTTTCAACAGTGTTTGGCCGGTTTGAAACGGTAATGAGCTTATTCAACTGAATATGTAAAAATTACAGTTGTGCAATCTTTTGAACTTCATTATGATTACAATCTTAATTTAACTCGCTGTGCTGCAGTATTGGGTAAGTCTGAAATCAAAATAAGCTTCATATTTTTCCAACTGCAGACAGTCAGCAAAGGGCCTGAAGAATTTGCTGAAGGCGGAGTGGATAATTCCTTTAACACAAGCCAGCCCTGGGTGATGTGCTACGTAGACAAGGATGGGACGGATGAGTATCAGTTGTTTGTGGTTGTTGACAGGAGGATCCTTATGGAGGTGGAGAGTTCTTCTTTCCCACGGGCCCTGTTTATGTTGTTGTGCACTCGTTATGCCTTCGACATTGACTACAAAGCTAGTCAAAAATTGTTTTACACATTCTTGGAAGAATTTTGTTTGGGAATAGTCCCTAGCAAAAAGTCCAAGAAGTACCGAACTGAAGTAAAGGAACTGTTTGATTAGAAACTAACCTACAATAATTATTACAATTGTACCAGCTGTAAAAAAAGTTTCTAAACAAACATTTCCTAATAACTACAGTTTGGTATTTCCGTTGCAAGGGTTCAATGTTAAAACCTTCATTAATGGATAGTCATTTACTTGCAAAAATTTCTGACACTATAAATTTGGGGACACTTCTTTATTTCGTAAGTCTTTATTTTCAAGCAAATTTCAGGCAATTTGCTCTTAAAGCATACCTTAAGAGTAGATTTATGCCTATAAAACATGATTATTTCTTAAGATAAATATGTCAGGCGCTTGAAATTTTCAGTTGGCTGTATTTTTCGACACTTTTGTGTCCCAAATTAAAATTGTCCCAAATTTTTTGTAAGTAACATAGAAAAACATGAATTCAAGAACATTCTGTCAGTTTTTTGAACTGCCATTCGCATGCATGAATGATCACAAAATGTTGGCTTAAAAGTTAAGTTAAGAGCGTCAAGCTCTTTGTGTTATGTAAACAAGGATGGGACAGATGAGCATCAATTGTTTGTGGCTGTTGACAGGAGGATCCTTATTGAGGTGGAGAGCTGTTCTTTGTCTTTTTATGTTGTTGTGCATTCATTATGCCTTCCACATTGACTACAAAGCTAGTAAATAATTTCAAAGAATATTTTACATATATTTTCTTAGAGTTTTGTTTAGGAATACAGTTGTTTGTTTCATGAGAGACTTAATTATACCTCACTGAGGGCTACTTAAACTTGACCTTTCTCAGTGTAAACAGAATTTACAAAATACATGGCAATGGTGGATCATCCTTACAAGTGCAACAGTCTAGTGCCATATTTTGTGTATCCTGTTTAAATTTGTAAGGTTGTACATTTAATGACCCTTACTGAGGTATTACTAAGAGCCATTAAGACATCATTATGATTTCACTACAAAAAAGCCAGAAGATGGCTTACATTTTCATATACATGTAAGAGTTTTGTTTAGGGTTTTTATAACTGGCACAAAAAATTGTTAATGGCTCTATCAGTAAAGAAATTCGATGTTATTGTAGAATTGTCAGTGAGAGGAATATTTAAAGGGGCCGTGTCACAGATTTAAATTAATTTTTTGCAAGGACTTTAAATTTAGTACGGCAAAACATTCAGATAACCAATCTCAATCTTCTACGTCCGCCACTCTTGGTCATTTTGTTTTCCTCTACTTAAAAATCATGTTGAGGTTTGTTCCTTCTTCAAAGAAATTTAATTTCACTTGACAAGACATGAGTTAATATATTGTGACATGTCTCCTTTAATAATAGTAGGATAATTCAGCCCTTTCCTGATGGCCGTGGAGTCTTATACAGGACCAGGACCATCTTATTAAAAAACATTTTTTCCAACAAGCCTCCAATTTTTCCTGTTTATGTATCATTTGTCAAAATCAATTCATCAGTTGCAAATAATTGAGGACTAGATTGTAAGAAAAGAGTCTAATTTGAAGAGCTACAGTGGTCAATTTAAACTCCAAAGCTGTGGTATGTAATATTCACTTATTTTGAATTTAAATAATCTTTAGTTTACTTAATGTGACTCTAGTTGTTAGAGCATGATAAATAATGGTATTTGGTAGCATACATTGTGTGCTTTCCATTTGACCATAAACTCCACTTTAAAATTCTGGAGCATTGGGACAACCTCAAGACGTATCCTGAAATTTCAAAAACTTGTTTGTGGACTGATTTCAGGAGTATTTGGTTGAATGGAAAGTGGCCGTTGTAATTAGGTGATTATTTCTCCATGCAGAAAAGAGTGGTTATTAAGCAATTATGATAGAGTTTAATGTCCTGTTGTGAATCCAATGTCTAGCTGGATTACAAATAAAGAACTGAGTTTGATGAGTATTGCTTTGCATTGAGAGTTGTATTTTTCTACTAATAAGTAGTGTTGGTATTGCCAGACTTAAATATATGTGATACTACATCCACGGGTGTTTAATGGACACATGGTCACTGGCCTCAAAGCTTTGGTGGTTAGCTTCACACTAAGCACCATCGAAGAGACCTGTAAATGGATTTCATCTTGTCCAAAATAGCGAAAGTAACAGGACTTCTTGAAATACTTCTTGATATACTTACGTGAAATGAGAAAAGTACTCTTAAAATGAGAATTAATTTTAAGGAAACAATATTCTTGAACTGTTCTTGAAAATAAGAATAATCTTTTCTTAAAATAAGAGCGTTCCTTCTTAAATTAAGGATTTTAATAAGGAATCTTAAAGTCAGAAACTGTTTCTTAAAATAAGAATTACTCTTAAAATAAGAAATTTAATTTAACAAAACCAAATTTCTTTACTGGAGATTTGTTTTAAGAAATTTATTTCTTAAAATAAGATTTTTCATTTAAGAGTGATTGTGATGTCGGAAGCGACAGTGATTGTTCAGAGAAACCCCTTCCTAAGTCTTCATGGAAACGAAAAATAAAGGACATTGAATCGTCCTCCTCCGAAGAATATGAATTCAAAGAAGCGAAAAGAGCCGAAGGATACTGTTTCGTGGACATGGGCAGTCTAAAAGATTTAATTCAAAGAGTTCATCCATTCAGCAGAAATTGTTCAAGTTAGCAAATAAAACCTTGAATGTTTTAGCTACTCACAGTTTCAGTCGTTTGAATTTATTATTGTTTGAGTTGGAAATTTTCAGACTAGATTTTATTACTAAAATATTTTTACATATCCATTTTTAGGTACAGTGCATATTCTTGAAGACCCTTTGAATGGTTATGGCCTATGCAGTACACTCTATGTTGAGTGTGATACCTGTGAGCTGTCACAGTTCTTTAGCACTGGCAAACACAATGTCAGTGATAAAGTACCTCGAACCATGCAGGGAAAGGACATCAACAGGAGGGTAGGGCTTGGCAGAGAGGGCATTGCTGCTATATGCGAAGCACTAAATATGCCTCCCCCTGTGGCCCCAACTGCTTGGGCCGCTCATGAAGATAAACTGTACAAGCAAAATCTTGTTGTCATTAATGAAGAACTAGAGAAAAATCAATGTGAACTAAAAGAACTTTTTCAAAGGGGCAGCAGTCAATCTCATCAGTGTAATCTCCCAGTATCAGTTAGCTTTGATGGAACCTGGGCCAAAAGAGGGTTTACATCTAACCATGGGGTTGGATTTGTGATCTTGACTGATACTTGCAAAGTTCTGGATTATTCAGTTGTTTCCAAGGCATGCAGTGCATGCAGAATAAACGAGAAAAGGCTTTCTCAGGAGGAATTTGAGCTATGGAGAAGAGATCATGACTGTGTTGGGGGATATGAGGGTTCAAGTCCAAGCATGGAAACTGAATGTGCGCGTAAAATATGGAACAGAAGCAGGGACCATGGCTTGGAATACCGCTTTATGGTTTCTGATGGAGATTCAAAGGCATACAATTCAGTATGGGATGTTTATGGGGTGTGCAGTGACTGTGACAAGTATGAACGAATGGAGAAATCATCATCTAATTACATAAAGTGGAAAAACTCCTTGGCATATAAACAATGGGAAAAGGACCACCTGTCAGAAGAAGCTGGGTGTCACAGAGTTGTAAAATTAGACTGTGTGGGACATGTGCAAAAAAGGATGGGAAAAGCATTAAGAGATGTCCAACAACAGAAAGGAAAGCTACCAGATGGGAAGCCAGTGGGTGGCAGACCTGGTCGTTTGACAAAACCAGCAATTGAAAAATTGCAAGAGTACTATGGAAGAGCAATTAGGAATAGTGCTAAGAATGGTGAACTGACAACTGAAGAGACAGAAAGAGCAATAAAGGCAATGCAAAATGAGATCAAAGCTGGCTTATACCACAGCTGCAAGTTGCCAGATAAAGAGAGGCATAAGTATTGTCCCTCAAATTCATGGTGCTCTTACAAAAGAACTGGGAAACCAATTGAAAACAAGGGCCACCATCTTGATCCTGTCTTTGTAGAACACTTGGAGCATGTGTACGTCCGCTTATCAGATGAAAAGCTTTTGAAGAGGTGTCTGCCAGGACACACTCAAAACCCAAATGAATGTATCAATTCCTTGGTTTGGAAACGATGCCCTAAGCATAAGTGGTTCGGAAGAAAGCGTGTAGAAATGGCAGCAATCTCTGCAACATTGCATTTCTGCTCTGGTGCAAAAGCCAAGCACAGGGTCATGGAACTTTCTGGAATAAAAGCTGGAGTACAAACTATGTATGCCAGTCAGAAAAGAGACATTCAAAGGGTAAAGAAAGCTGAAAAAAGATCATCAGAGCTAT
Organism: Orbicella franksi; assembly: GCF_964199315.1. Lineage (NCBI taxonomy): Eukaryota > Metazoa > Cnidaria > Anthozoa > Scleractinia > Merulinidae > Orbicella > Orbicella franksi. The sequence goes on along the minus strand of NC_138154.1, from coordinate 5,825,346 downwards.
TCAAAAGAAAAAGACAAGCTACAAAGAGGGTCACTGTGAGGATTGAGGAAGCTCGTATTCAAGGGGAAGGGACCACATATGAGGCTGGTGCCTTCTAATGCAGCAAATGGACATGTGAATGACTCACATATCACAGTTTTGTTTGTATTTACTTCTTAAAACAGCATCTTATCAGAAACTACAGTGTTTCTAATGATGTTGATGAAAAAATTTTGTACTTTGACGTTTGAAACTTTTAACTTGAATTTTTCAGAACTAGTGTTTTTCATGACAAGGGAGCTGCCCCGGCTAATATTTGCAAGAGGTTTTGAGCTATTGACCTCATTTTTTCAGCAGATGTTCCTTGTATTTATATCTGTAGGATGAGTGATTTACTTTTTGGCCTACCTAAATTAATTATGAATGATAAAAATTACACCTGAACTTTAAGTTTCCTGGTTACCATGGCAACATGATTGACATTTTATGAATTCTAAATTACTCATCCTACATTTTGACTATAGATGAACATACTGGAATTGGCTGTTTTTCAATTAGTTTTAATGCATTCTCCTATGAAATTGGGGCAGCAGAGCACTGTGATGAGCAGTATCGTAAGTATTCTGTTAATTATTACCAGGAGAATGATTGACAGGTGGACAACTAATGCATTTTCAGAAACCTCAGGCTGTCATTGTTCTAGGCCAGTGCTCTTTATTTTGTTCTAGTGAATTATATTTGGTTGATCTGACATTGTTCATTATGCCCAAATTGTAGGAAAATCTGATGGTAATCCTGCCTTAAGCACTGGGAACAACCCAAAGGGGCAGGTTTACAATTTCAATGTGGTGTTATTGGATCCCAGTGATGATTCAATTCTCAGGGGTACTGTCAGGCAAGATCTTCTTCACACTGGCAGGATTGTCCAGATATCGTTGGGTAGGGGAACACAAGAAGCAGGAGCACTGAGAGCCCTGAATGGTGCCTTCCCTTTCCTCAGAGGAGCAACCACAAAGTAAGTCTAAAATCCAAAGCAGTTTCTTAAATTTTAAACACTACCAGCAAGGTGTCTTCATTTCACCATTTTATTTTGCTCAAACTTAATTCAAATTGGCATCGAATTCTCTAACAAGATACATATACATATATATCAATGTAAATTGTTTTCAAAATGACTTTTGAAAGCAGACAATCATACACCCATTCTACACTATACAAAACAGGTTTTATTAATTCTGATCCTACTAATGTTTTCTAACAACAGTTTCATATAGCAGAAAAATGCATTGGCCACATTGATAACATTTGGTGATAACTGTGGTCACCTGGCAGTATGTACATTGTTTTTAATAATAAGATTAGTCCAGCCAAGACAAGAAGATCAGCACCCAGTTAAAGACAGACTCTGATGGACAAAATCTTTGGAAACTCTAATTAAAACAATCACCCTGTTTTCAGCAATTTTTTTTTCCGCTCTGTAGTATTGGTCTACAGTATGAAATAAATTGAAACACTTTATTCATGGGTAATATTACTCTGCCTTTTAGTGATGGAGAGTACTGCTTTGAAATTCTCGCAACTGATAAAAGCTCAAGAAACATGTTGATCCCTGCTGTCCAGCCATCTTCAGGGTTTTCTGCCAGGGAATTGAAGAAAGTGTGTGGCCAGGGTGCACTGTACCTGCGCTTAATAGAGAGCAGCCCTAGTGATCATGAGGTACTCTTTCATATTTACATTTAAATATATTTTTTATAAGTTTACAAAATAACCTCACAGGTGTCCTGCTGAAAAATGTCCTTGCATAGTGTTTAACACAGACCTAGTACATTTTGCTTGAATGCTTGAATGCTTGAATGTTTAAGAAACAAATAAGTGCAAATGAAGACATGTTTCTAAAAAAAAAAATTATAAGCACAAGTAATCATGACACCTTTGTGTAGAATTAACCTAACTGTAGACAGTAAACTTGAACAAATAAACTAAATCCCTTCTCTTATTCCTCTGATTTCTTTTTTTTACATACAATAATTTTTTTAGATAACAAAATTTTGTTTTTTCTCTACAGGATCGGCCACCTAGACCATCAGCATCACGAGGAGGTGGGTGTGAATTTGTTATATCAATTGAATAATGTATGTAAATCAGTATTAAAATTCTGATGCTGCAATGTCAAGTCAAATAACTATGGCTACTCAGATGGCAGGATTTAAATGGTTCAATTGCACTTACTTCATAAAATGTTTTGTGTTAAATTTATGACATCTTTTTTAAAGGACGGAAATCAAGCCGAGGCTTATCATTTAGGTAAGGCTATCTTCCTCAAGGTAATTGAATTTTCCATTGCATTCAAGCCAACATTTAAAGACCGTTGACAGTTCTATCTGATGACCCGAATGATGAAACTCCCCTGACACCAAATCATTTGCTACTTCTTCGTGGAGGACCTAATCTGCTTCCCGGCCGGTTTGACCAGAGTGATATCTATGGAAGGCATTGGAGACATGTTCAGTTCCTCTCTGACCAGTTTTGGAAGCGCTGGGTTCGTGAGTATTTACCCACTTTGCAGTTACGTCATAAGTGGTTGCGGCCAAAGAGAAATTTGCAGGATGGAGATGTGGTCTTGATCAGGGATGAGAACACCCCCCGGAAGAATTGGCCTTTGGGACGAATAATTCAGACTTTCCCCGGAAAGGACGGATTGGTCAGAGCGGCCCGAGTGAAGACCAGCTGGTCGATCCCGACCAGGCCTGTAACTAAGTTGTGCCTTTTGGAGTCTGCAGGTGGCGAGATGTGAGCCTGTATGCGTTATGCGATACACTATATACCAGACTTGTCTTAAGCAGGAGTACTTACTAGAAAACTGGACTGTCGATCGTTAAAACACTGAACTGTAGAATTCTCGGTAAACGCTTGGTGCTTACCTTTTCACGTTTAAGGGGCCGGCATGTTAGAGACAGTTTGCCTTACCGTGCCCCTCTGTACTCCCCTTGGGCAGGTCACATGATTTCTGCGACCATGTGCTCTTAGCAGTTTGATGTGCATTGTTTGTATGTAGGCGGAAAGTTTGCTTTTACCTTCGCCTTTTACTTTCTCGATGTTGACATCTTGATTAGGCCTGAAGATACCCAAAAATATGTAAGTGGTCACTCATTTGTATTGTTTTTTTTGTAATTCAATATTTGTTCGAGTTGCAAGCTTTACATTTGTAACTTTCAGCTGTACCGAACCGACGGAAGGACGAGTAATAGAATAAACATCTTCAGTGTACAATTTGTTTGTGGATTTCTTCAACAGCCACATTACCTCAATATTACAAGGCAAATAAAGAAGGCTAAGCCATGTATTACACTGTCATAAAACACTCCGGACATTTGAACACTTGAGAAATGTAGAAAACACTATTCACCTGCGGCTTGTGTTTTCTACATTTCCCTTGTGTTCTAAAATGCCCATCGTCTTTGATCACAGTGTAATACACGGCTTAGCCTTCTTTATTTGTTAAATAAAACCAACCCCCCCCCAAAAAAAAAGTCAAAAAAAAAATCATCATCATTTGTGTCATGAGGTAAAAGACAGAAAATCATTTCCTGTTTTTACAAACAGTAGAACATGTATTTTAATCTTTCCCTAAAAAAAATTATATAATTTGTTTACAAAACAACAATGACTTTGGATGACTGTAGATGTCCTAATGGTTAATATTATTGGTTTTGAGCAAAAAAAATCAAATTTACGACATACAGTCAAAGCACAAAGGGTGTATAATTTTTTTTGTCACCATATGAACCTGCTTTTTCTTATTCATCTGGAAAACGAAAACCCTCGAACTGGAAGTCATCTTCAAGTCCTGGTGGAGGAAAGTGTGCTCTAATGCAACACACTGCACATGATGGCAAAGGGACTCTTATTTCTTTGCCAAGAATACCCCAGCACCATCTGACAAGTTGACGATAGGCTATGTGCCTGTTAAGTTTATGTTGGGGACCTTCATGGGACTGAGAATACTGCTGCTTATATTGGTACCAGGCTGTCTGCAGTACCCATCTGTTGAGACAAACAGCTTGGAAACCTAGATGCTGAGTTATACAAACTGGGGCTTCAGCAACCTCCCCCATCTCTACTGCCTCCCTGTTTTTGTTGCACATTTGAGGAAACTCTGAACAGCACGTACATTCCTCATTTCTGTTCAGTATTTGGCAATTTCCACATGTACACCTAAAGTACATAAGCTTTGTTTGACTTGGATTTATTGCACAGTAAAAGCATAAGAACCTATCCCAAACTTTTCAGGATAGCTTAGAAGGTTCTTTATCATTTAATGTCTGAGAATCTGGCCTAGTTAGGTATGCAACAGGTTCTGTCAGTAATATCCTTTTGAAGAATAGCAGAATCTAATCTGAAATTATAATATTTGTGTCAGTCTTACAAGGTCTTACATGCGTTTTTCTCTGATTTCTAAACAAGAAGCAGATCCACTTGCAAGCTCAAACACTGCTCAGTTTGTCAGCACTAGAACAAACCAAACATATAGGTTACTAATAATAACTAAATTAAAAGTTATTTGTTTTGTTTCAGAGGTAACGATGGCAATCATTCCTTTTCTAAAAAAAAAAGTAGGTTAGCTTAAAAATTATGTTTCATAATCTTGTTACGGTTCTACAAAAAATGGAGTATATTGTGTTGTTGATAGGAATAGGGATTCAATATTACAGAGTTTCGGTACAATCGACTTTACCCCAGGAGGGTGATTTTAAACTGGTTTAGTAAGGTCTAAAATATAGCCTAGCAGTGGATATTGCCTTTCTAAATGCTTGTGATATCACAATAGCTATGAATAAAATGAACACAAACATGCAACAACGATTTTATTTTTATTCTTTTTTTATTGTGTTTGTTTACAATTCTCGAGCGCTTGAGCGTTTGATCTTCACAGCATCTCCAAAACATCAAACGCCATTTAATTCATGGTGTGCCACGACGGATTGGTTAAATTGTATTGTTTAAGTTAGAAAATATATCCAGAAACTCTTACCAGTCTGAATTTCTGGTACGAGCATTTTCGTCCTCGTGTTGATGCTCCTCTTCTAATTCTCCTTCTTCTTCCACACCTTCTTCACTGGAAGAAAACTCTGGTTCGAACTGGTACGGCCGGATCACATTTTGAGGGATATTTTCATCATCAATAGAAAGACTTGATTGAGATGAAGGCGAAGAGGTTTCGTCGTCAGACATTTCGAAGCGGCTGAAACTAAACTAGCTCAATATACTCAGTTCGGCTCGCTAAACTCCTCATGCAAAACAAAAGCGAAGCGATGTGGCATCACGATCTGACATCACATCTTAATCCGCTGGCTGTTTAAGCTCCCGCGATGAAAAGGGAACATGGCGGATGCAATCCGAAGCTTTGGATCGATTTTTTCATAAAATCATTCATCATCGATATAAATTAACGCTGTCAAATTGATCCATTGTATGTTAACATCAATACAAAAAATAGTTAAAATTAGCCTTGAGTTCCTCTTTAACTACATTACACAAAGCATCATGTCATAAGGTCTTCTGAACAAGGCCATCTGGCATTGCATGACAACCCTGTCTACACTGCCAGGAGTGAAAATTCAGCAAGGGATCATTACAGTTCCAGTTTATTTACCTTCTTGGATTCTAATGACAAAGGGATAATGTCACTTAAAAGCTCTACAAAGCAAACAACACAAAAAGTTGATTACACAGTCAACATTTGGGTTGTGCCATTTCCTTTATGAAAATTGTCACAAACCAGTGTAATTTATCTTATTCAGATACACTTATGTAAGGTTTCATGGCATTTTGACGGTAATATCAGTACAAGTTGTTCCTGTCTTTTAGCTTTTTCAACTTTCAAAGAGATAGTTTAAGCAAGGGAAAATTCAGAGAAAGGTTCAAGAGACTTTATATTCTTTTACTTACTACATGCATTATTTTGGCTTGGACAGTATCTGTGTCAATAAATAAATCAACTTCAATCACACACTTCTTTAATGAATTCAATTATTTACGTTGAAACCCTTTTGTAATGGCAACGCTTGTGGTAATGGAGGATACACGGCATACTGAAAACAAGCCATTTTCCTTGTCTTTTTACCTGTGTATATGTTTACTTTCCTTCAACAGATGAATTTATAAACTAAGTGTAATAAAAAAAGTCAGTGAAGATGTTTAAACCGTACAAGTATGTTTTGATTTAGTTTGATCTCTATTCATTTAAGTATATTAAAACAAACTACTGATAACTTTTTTAGGTGAACATACATTATGGGTACACTTGCACTTCACATTAATTGTTGTCAATAAATATAACTGATCAATGTTACTTGTTGGGTAAAAATTAAAAAAACTTTAAGCTGATTTTGTAAATGCGAATATCATTGTTCATCATAAACATTTACATTTGGACCTGGTGGAGTTGCATACTGGCTTCTCGATCATTGCAACAGTCCCATTAATCAATGAGGAAGCTCAATTATGGCCAGAAAAGATTTAAAGTTCATCCAAAGTTCATCAGGGGTAACAGCCTTTTTCAGGAAACCAACTTCCTTTGTAAAGCTTTCCACGAAGGTTATGTTCGTGTCGCCATTCAATTGTTGTTATCCCAACCATTTACACCTACACTTCACCTACACTACAAATCACTAGGACTACACAATCACTTGATTGTCCCCGAAAATAACAGATACGCTCAGCAGGAAAAACAGTGTCTGGGTGAGGACCTTCATTGGAAGGAGCTGACAATCGATGAGTTCCACACATGGCTTGGCTTATATTTTGCAATGGGACTTGCACAAAAACTGTTGATCTCTGCTTATTGGGAGGAAATAAAAAAACCTTGACTCCTTCCTTTGGAAAAACCATGCTTAGGCAATGGTTTGCAAGCATTTTACACTTTTTACATTTTGTTGACAATAACTCTACTCCACCACATGAGGAGGAATGCAACCGATTATTCAAGATAAGACCTGTTGTACAGGAACTGCATTGTCAGTTCCAGCAAAATTTTATCCTCTCCAGAGAGATTTCAATTGATGAAACAATGATCAAACTTAAAGGAAGAGAGCTTTTCAGACAATTTCTTCCGAGCAAGCCCATCCAGTTTGGTTTCATACTGTTCACCCTGGCAAAATCCAAATCTGGATACATCTGGAACTTTGAAATTTACACTTGCTGCAAAGGGGAGAGGGAGGAGAATCAAACAAAGAACACTGTTGTTCGCCTCACGAGCCCACTTGAGGATAAAGGCTACTGACTGTTTACTGACAATTTTTGCAGCAGCCCTCATCTCTTGTTTACTTTGAGGGAACATGGCATTCAAGCTTGTGGAACTGTCTGACCAAACCTGAAGGACCTGCCAAAGGAAATCACGGACCATAAGCTCTCCCTTGTCAAAAACTTACCGAGAAGTGGTTCCCTGTTTAGCCAAAGGGGAGAACTTATTGCAGCTACATGGAAAGACAAAAAGCCTGTGCATCTTGTCTCAACTGTTCCTGTGGGAAATGCTACATTCACTGGCATTTTGGAATGCAATTAACCTGACTGACTTGTTTGCAGTCTTTTTAGTGTCGATTATTTTGCTTGCTATTTCATGAATTACACACTGATTATCTTGGTTTTTATACTAAAACTCTTGAATCAATGTTTTGAATTGTCAAAGCCTCAAAAGTCATGTTTGACGCCTTGAACATTAAACAGCATCTTGTGTAAGTTAGTGTGACTATACTACATTTTTTTTACACTTTATTTCAAACACATAGCACTATATTACAATATAATTTACATAACCAAATGACACTACTTTACACAACTTACACTATATTTCAAATAGACTACATTAAACTACGTTATACTGCTTTACATACATACGACGTCTAGTCGGTGAAAATAAGCTATTATTACTTTTTTAACAGCGCACACTGTGCAGATCATAACACTTTTTTTCTTTAATTTACAATTCCCTTTTCTGTACATTTCAAGGCATAATTACTCTTGTATGTTGACTTAAAATCCTTCTAAATGATACTTGAATTCCAGTTTCTTAGTAAATATGTTCAAGCTTCCTTGTTTTGAACTAAGCTTATTGTTATAAATATAGTATTTAGCAAACAGAAGGACATAGTTAAGCTTTTTTAACATCTTCTGGGATGAACCGGGGTCAGGTTCATTTGATAATTTCCCAAAGAGTAATTCAATTGTGTTAAGTGAGTAGGAGGTGTCACTTTCCTTATTAAACCACTTATTTACTTCAGAGAAAAACTTTTGACCATCGACAATGGATGAATGAGTGGCTTATCAAGTCAGACTCCTGACAGTACACGCATGCACTGTTGCATTCCATATCATACAGACATAATTCCTTTTTCGTTACAATGATTCTGTGTAGAAATTTAAAGTAGAATTCTCTTAGTTTATTTTCTTTGCAGATACCTTTAGGTTTTTGAAGTAGACATTAAATTCTATATCACTAGTCTGCAAATCATGAGTCCATTTTCCAGGTGCCTTAAGTTCTGCATCTAATTTGTTTTGAAAAAATCAATAGTAATCTTTACTCTTCATTTTCAGAAGGTTCACATTTATTGAAGGTGATAGCTGGAAAAAAAACTGTTTTCTGGTGAAAAAGTAAATTTGGCATCCAGGTTTTGCTTTGCTTTTTCAACAATTCGTCGGGGTATTGCTGAAACTACTTGTAAATACTGTAGGAAATTGCATTTTAAGTCATACTTGTGGGTAAAATCACCATGCGAAAGAAAGGTGCCATTCCTCGTGAGGAGGTCGTGTATCCGGAAAATTCCTTTTTGAAACCACGATTTGTAAAAGAAAGTCTTTTGATCAATAAGAATTTCTTTATTGTTAAATAAGACCAAGTCTTGCCCAAGGTCAGATTCATAGGAGGATTTTAGTTCAAGAAAGAATTGCAGCATTGAATTATAGAATTGAGGTATACCAGTCTGCTCAAGGAACTTCAAATCATAATTGCATCTTAACAAAAAATTAAGACCATTGTACATGTCAAAAAAATGGTTTGGGATTGTTTTCCAAACCTTGTTTCTTTTGTCATCTTTAGCTAGAAGTCGTGATATCCAAGCTAGCCTTAAGGATTTTGTCATTACATCTGCGTTTGGAACATGCAATCCTCCTTTTTCATAATTTTGATACATCAGTTGACGCTTAAGCTTATCTTTCCTTTTTTCCAAATGAACTGAAAAATAGATGTATTAATGATTGGGATACAATTTGTAGGAGCATCTAGAATTAACATAGAATAGACTCACTGTGGAATACCAAGACAATTTGTGATTAGGCATCTGCCTTGAATTGATAGATTCTGAGATCGCCAAACCTCTAGTTTAGAGCCTAATTTTTGGATTTTAACCTGAAAATTCTTTTTATTATTTTGCTTTTCATCATACAATATGAAGATACCTAATGCTCGGACTGGTTCTTTAGGCCATTTAAATCCAAATGGTTTTTCTTCCCTATCACGCCAAGGGCCAAGCCACAAAGCTTTGGTTTTAGTGGGGTTTAATCGTAAACCGGAGACATTCCCAAAGGAACTTAACACTTGAGTTGCTTTCTCAACAGAGTCGAGGCTACTACAAATTAATGATGTATCATCAGCAAATTGACTTATCTTGGCTTCGGAGTTGAAGATTTTGATCTCTTGTGTTTGTTTGTCTTGCCGTATCTTACATGGTAAAATTTCAGCTCCCAAGATGAAAAGGTAAGGTGACAGAGGGTAACCCTGCCTAACCCCTATTGATAACTGAAAATAATTTGTGGAAAATCCATTATTCAAAACTGCACTTTCAGGTGTAGTATAAAAAGTGGAGACCCACCATTTGATGCTCTCACCACAGTTAAGGAGATTTAAAGTATTCTGGATAAAGGACCATTTGATGGTGTCAAATGCTTTCCAGAAGTCAAGTTAAAGTAATATTCCAGGAATATTTTGTAGTTTGGTCTGTTCCAGGATGTCGTTTATCAACCTTATATTTTGACCAATATATCTTCCTTTCACAAAGCCAGTTTGGTCAGGAATTACTTTACGGTTGAAATTCCTTTTCTCTAAATTAAAGAAGTACTTTGAAGGTTTTTCACCTTGTTCAACCCACCTGACTTTAGATCAAAAGATTGCACCTTTCCCTTTGGCTTTGTAGATACGTTGAAGTTCGATTTTTAAGTTGTAGTAATCTTCAATTTCAGCGCGTAACTGTTTGTCCATATTACAGTTGTTAATTTTAATTTCTAAAGCTTCCAAACGCTTTTGAAGCTCTGTTTCTGGAATTCTCCGTTGTTTTTCTTTGTGTTTTGAGTATGAAATGGTGAGACATCTTATTTCCATTTTAATTAATTCCCATTTTAACCGATCGTCTTTCGAATCTGAATACTTCTCAAGTATAGCTGCGTAGTTTTCTTCTATAAGCTCGACATATTCATTGTCTTCCACTAGGGAGTTGTTGAATTTCCACAAGGCGGAAACATGCTTTTCACTAAGATTTTTAAGATCAAGTACAACAGCTTTACGATCCGGAGCATTTGAAACTTTCGTATTGGTTTTAATGACCCAGTTTTCGACTGATTTTGCATGAATTGTAGATCAAATTAATTGACACAATTCAGCCATCAAGATCCTTACCGGTCACTTCCACATTCAGTTTGCTTAAAGGATTTATCAAAATAGAAACTCCTTTGCTATGGGTTGACCCGTGGGAAAAGAAAATAGCACCTCCCCACTCACTTTTCCATATCGATACATTTTCAAGGTTTATTTTGCCAAGACATGAACACCAAAGTAATTGCATAACAACAATGACTGAATGACAGGAAAGGTTATTCCTTTTAGGACTCAGTATTAATGTTCATAAGAAAATGATCTATTCATACTATTATGATCCCAGTGACATTAATAAATAGATTGAGCCAAGCCTAAAAGCGGAGCTCCACAGTCATTTATTTGGATGTGGTTAGTAATTAAAATAATCCAACACATGAAGCAAAGTTTGGACAATTGTGTAGTTTCGGCTCGAAATTGCATGGCATCTGCATTGGATTACATTGTAATGCAAATGAGAAAAGCCATCCATTAAATAAAAGGGCTAATGGGCTGATTTGTATGCACTAAATAAATCGACGTGTGAGAAGAAGAGAGGAAGGGTTTTTCTGTATTCAACACATTTCTCATGTGTGTGGCCCCACACATGCCATACCCACTTGCATGAACTTTTTCTATAGGATAGCTGATCAGCAAAGCTTTATGATAGTGTATAGCCTACGAGCAGTCTCTCTTTTCCTTGTAGAATGCAAAACAAGGTTGCGAGCATTACTGAGCGTGACATGCGAGAGACAAGTGGCGATGCCGCAAGGTGCTAGCAGCTGTTTTCCAATGCCCGCACTACTAGCGACTCGCAGCATTGTTACTTGCATGTCACACTCACGGTCACGAGTAATGATTGCGTACTTACTTATTTTGCATTCTTCCCCACGGATTTTCAAGGAAAAGAGAGACTGCTCACAGTCTAGATGATGTGATAATGCAAATCGAGCCCTAATTTATGGGCAGATTTCAGGGGAACCTAAGAGGCTACCCCCTCTTCCCCCTCCCACCCCCCACACCTTTTTCAGGCGATAAGTCATTTGCTTGTAGCTGGCAAGCACTCTTTATCTCTCTAGGTCTCTTTGAACGCTTGTCATACAAATCTGCTGTCTGGGAACTGGAAGGTTGTCCCACGCCCTTCACACAACCCTACACCTGCACTCAGTGGATTCTCCCCACTTGAGAGGGGCGGAGAAGCACTGGGAACAAGACATTAATTTAACATTTTGTGCAGCAAAACATGTTGGAATTAACCAGAGATTTCAGGTCTCAAGTAATTTTTCATCTTTATGAGGTATCAGAAAAATTCGTGCTCAGTTAGAAACATGTCAGATCATTAGGTCTAACAAGATCCCCAGCTGAAAAATTCAAAGTTGAATGCCATGAAGTGTGGACACAAGAATAGGTACTTTCTTGAAAAGGTTAAGAGGTGAGCCATCTGATATCTTTTGTCTCATTTTTCATTCTTGATAGCCATAGGCTTTAGCATTGATTACAGTTTTACAGTGTAAGCTTATTTTACACTAGATCTTTTATTTGGTCAGTGTAAAATGCAGACTGTGCACCGGGAAGTAAAATGAAGACTGAGGGTAAAATACAGACTGCAGAGTATAAACTTTTTGGATCATGTGTACTTAAGGCATCTGTCGGTCTAGTATTGGCCAATATACATATCGGCCGATATATCGACCGACAGTCAGTCGACATATTGCCTGATATGTGGTCGATATGTCAACTGAGAGTCAGCTGAGTGTCAGGCGACATGTTATTCAAGTTAATAGACCGTTGGTCGACACTATCAGTCGACACTTGGCTGACACCTTGACTGACATGTGATTAACAGTCGGTGGTGTATCGGTCAACTGCCGGTGGTGTATAAGTCGACTGTCAGTGGTATCTGTTAACTGTTGTTTTGCTGAAATAGCAGCTGTCTCCTTACTCACAGGATACGCGAAAGAAGTGTCTTTCGTCTATGCTTATATGTTAATAGAGCGAGTATGCAGCTCAAACTGCCATCATTTTGGATACGTATCTAATGCAACTTGAGGTCTCGAGAAGCAAAGCTGGAAAAAACAGTCATTGAGATCAGGAAGAATGTTGCCAGTGTGAAAAGTCAAAAATGGACAAGGGCTGCCGAAAGATCCTCTCAAAGGGCTAGAGAGGATTATTTAATATTTTAGTAGAGAAGATAGAAGTCAGCAACAAGAGCCGACCAAATGAGTGTATAGTGTTGGCCGAGTGTTGGTGAAGTATTGGCCAAGTGTCGGCCTAGTGTCAGGGAAGTATCAGTCAAGTGTCAGCTGACATGCGTGTCTGTCGATGTCTGTCGATATGTCGGCTGAGTGTCAGTCAACATATCGGCTGATATTATCGATCGATACTCGGCCGACAGATGCGTTAAGTACACATGATCCGACTTTTTAACTGAATGATGGTACCATTTCCACCATTGAGACCTGACCGTAAACAGGCTAACTGGAGCATTATTTAGGCTAACCTGAGTGATATCTAGGCTAACTGGAGTGATATTCAGTCTAACCAGAGCATGATTCAGTCTGACCTGAGTGCAGTATAGCTAGCTTTCACTACAATTAGCCTGAATAATCATGTTTAAGATCAGCGCCTGATAATCCCGGGGGCGGGTGGACTCCCATACAACAAGGACAGGGGTGCTCATCGGAAATTTTGAAAAAAACCCCTAGGAGGTACCAAGATCCTACCCTGTGGGTGTGGCTTGAAAATTTTTTTAACCCTTAAGAGGTACCAATTCTGAAACAAAACATCATCTCCTGTCATATTTTTACGGCTCAATACCCTAAAAGGTACTGTAAAAGCTCCCACTGTGGGCCTTTTCAGGCTAACCATCCTAAGAGGAACCAAAACCGCTTTTTTAAACCCTAAGAGATACGATGAGCACCCTCGTCCTTTCTATATGGGAGTTTTCCCCCCTCCCAAGCTGACACTAATAACACAATATATAATTATGAAGTGTGTAGTCTGCAGTCTGCATTTCACTAGGGTTCAGTCTGCATTTTACCTCGGTCTCAGTCCACAGTCTGGGTTTTATACGAACAATTTTCAATGTGATTGCCAGCAAAGTGGAAGTGTGAAATCTGAACATCTGTACACTACTTAAATTTTGGATGTTAAAGTTCAAAATATTATGGGTAATCAAATTTCTGTAGTTCCCAGTTTAGAATCTAGTTGTAGTTTATAACAAATTAGGTGGCTATTATGTTAGTTAAGGTAATTTAATAGGCCTTACTGTAACTGATAATAATTTTCAATAATTAATTTGTTTATTTATTTTTTGTTTATTTATTTCCAGAATGCTAAAATGGTTACAATTTATTGGTTCTATTTGATATGCAAATCTCACAAGAGGCATGCAGGTTGTCGTTTCACTAGATAGTACAAAGGTAACCTGAGTCGTGGGAATATCATTCCAGATTTGTACTATCCTTGTCAGCTAAAGCTTTTTCTAATTATGTGCTGTTTGAATAAAACAATAAAAACCCTCAATTAGTCTGTAATCATTGCAGGCTATCTTACATTTACTTTCTACACTCTACTTCATTCTTAGACTATTTGTATTTTGGTCCATGCACAATAATGTTTAATCCCTAAAAAGGCAAATAACTGCTACGAGATTGTACAATTGAAGTGCATGGTACCTATACTTGGAGAGCCTTAATTGAGTAGTTGGAAACTCTGCTTGAACCCGTAACAAGCTGTTTGTGGCATTTCTGTTTTATGTAGTTTTGACTTGCATGGATTACAACCAGAAAGTACAGCAAGATTTTGTTCACTTGCATCACTCCTCTCCTCTTGTCAAGCAAGCATAAAATGCATAGAGCTGATTGTACTTCAAGCAACATCATTTAATTCTTTCCATTTAAATCTGTTTTTTTTCAGTTTTCAGGGTTGTTAATGTTTGAGACATTCTAAAGCATTACCCACTATATTTAGGATATTCATATGAAGTGGCAGAGGTTAATAATAATAATAATTTACCAATTTATGTCGCACATATTTACATATTCTGATCAATAGCATTTTACAATCACCATAAAAAAAATAAAATTATAAATTATAAAAATACTTCCTAAAAAGATAAGTCTCAAGTCGAGATTTAAAACTGTCAAGTGATGTTGCTTGACAAAGCTCTTCATGTAGGCCATTCCAGAGTTTCGGAGCTGGTGCTGAAAATGATCTGGCCCTCAATGTTGTGTTCTTGCTGAAAAAAAATTTGGCTCCCTCTTTCTGAATTTTCTGGATCCATCTAGCTAGATTTGATCATTGACAAAGGAGCATGCATTTCAATTTAATGAAAATTTTGACCATGTACCTCATGTAACAGAACTGTCTTCTGTGCTTGGTGACATTCTTATTCCCTGCTACCTCCTTAAGCAGAAAGATTACAATTTAATTAATCATTCTATCCTTTATTAGTGAACATGGGGTCTCCCTCACAAAAGTCTGTACAGTTTTTGGGGGTACGACTCAGTGAAATACAGCTGTTAAAATATACCCAGTTCCTAACTCTCTACCATATCTCCCCCCAAAATATCAAAAGTTAGTATACCCTCGAGTAAAGTTGGAGAGCTTTGTATCTAACTTGAAGATACAGTTAGTGCTCTTCACTCCTGCTGGAATGGTCTGCATCATCTCCCAAAGTAAATATAAGTAGGGTGCAAAGAAATACAAACCATTTTTTTGGCGTTCCCTCTGGGCAAGCTATAACTATGATGTACTTGCCTGAAAGTCATTCTTGGTAGTCCCCTAAACTTTCACCTCTCACCTAGTACTTCTGTAATTTGACTTTCCTCAAAACTTTTCCCAAGGAACTGGTAGGCCTTGGGCTATCGGACACAACTTTCTCTGCAAGCTAATAAGTTCAGGGGCTACAAGTTATCTTCTTGAGTCAAATGTGATCCTGTAGCGACTTCTTCATGTACATGTAGGAGGTGCTTCTTTCCCTTGGATAAGACAATACATATTGAACAATCAACCTATTTAGTGAATTTCTAGGTTCTAATTGGTTTGAAATAAAATTAATATTAAGACTTTCATGCTAAAAGAAACAGTCAATCTAGAACTCAAATCTTACCCAATCTGGCCTCAAGTATGTATTCTTTGTTTGCATGTGATGTCATCATTTTCTAAAATCCTAAACTAAAGAGCCACCAAAGTTTTTATCCTCATGAGCCATATAAGAGGAGGTAAATTTATATCTGTTAACAACTTTTAGGCTTGATAGCTTGCTTGGTCTGGAAACAAGCACATTTTGAATTTCAGAGTTCTGGCGGTGCATGACATAAAGCTGCAAACGCATCTTGTGATTAGTGACTAGTGGCTTTTGCCAGTTTATGCTGAATGTCCTGGTCCAAATATAGACATCCTGATCTTCCATGTTGGTCTTAAAACTGTTTATGTTCCATTTAGTGGCTATTCTTTTGTTGTCCTTAGTCTATATTGAATGTGTTGGTTTAAAAAAAACTATACACAAATTGGGATGTCAAGTCATCTTGGCAAACATGCATATCTGGTGTTCTGCAATCCCAAGCTTCCTCTTTTTAAAAAGCAGTCAGTAGATCTGATCTTGATGTTACCTTTAGGTCATGAAAGTTATGCAGTCTTGAGTGAAAGTGATATTAATAATTATTTAGTCTAGATATAGTTTAGAATCATTCTGTTGTCGAATGCAGTCAGTCTCTTCAGGGGTACCATATGCCTTTTGAAGTGTCTTGCAAGCAATGTAGCTAATTTGACATGTAAACAAAATAAACATGTCCAGAATATTTTATTTTGAAACATTTTTTTCCCCAAGAGCGATTTTTGTACAATCACTCCATATATTTTTGAAATCCTATTTAAAAAATGTTCCGTAACGTTTCACTGAAATTGAATATGGCAAAATGCAGACAGGTTGTTTAAGCACTTTGGATCCGGAACCCGAGTAACAAATTTTAACTAGCTGCAGAACAAAAAAAATTGCTTTGACCTGTAGCCTTTTAAGGTGATTTGGATGCTCCTATTAGGGGGCTTGGATAATTGGAAAATCTATTTTATTTCAAAATTCATGGTCTAGTTTGATAACCAGCTCTATAAGCTTTAATTTGATATGAGGGTTTAGGTATCTGCAGTATAAACCGAAAGCATTACCTCACTTGGATGCGAGACACCTGTCAAGGCATACGGTAACCTTAGACCATGAACTTATTCCTTCCTTCCATTTTTTTCTGAAACAATTTATGATACAGCCACGTTTGTACAATGTTTGCAATTGACTTAGTGGTGGCGTGAATTTGTACATGTATCTTATAACATAATCTTTGCATTGATATGTGCCTTTATGCTGTACATCCATCAATAGTTCAGTTCCTTTTCATAAAATATGCTATTAATACTACCAAAAGCATAGCACCTCTGATACTACCTTTTAAAAATCACTGAAATTTTAATACCCTTAGGACACTTCCCAAAAGTGACTGTAAAGACATACAGTTAGAGGTATGACAGCTGTACAGTATTAAGAACAGCATACAGGAATATAACGAGATCCATTCCCTACTGCAAAATTGCAATATTCATAATGACAAAATCACTCTGGCATAAAAAAAAATAACACTTTGTTGCTGAATACTTATATGTAGGCATCTGATAATAATTTATAATTTCAATTTCAATTAAGTGTCAGTGTTTTTTTCTCCACTAATGGTCTGTTTATAAGGAGGGAGGGTTACCCTAGCAAGCGGGTTAACCCTAGCTGGAGGGCAAAAGATAGCCCCGGTTTAAAACCAAAATTTCACAGGAGAGGTAACCTTACAACCTGGGACAACTTCATGCGTGGTTACACTCGAAGGGTCTGGAAACAATTAGAAAGTTAACCCTACCTGGAGTGTCTACAAGGGAAAAATGTTAACCCATATGCCAGGGTAACCCTAGCACGCAGATAGGGTAACCCAACTACCTGGGTAACCCTAGCTACCTTGTAAACAGGACAAAGAAAAAAAAAGGAAATGTGTGAGTGCTAGGGGTAACCCTCTCTCCTTGTAAACAGGCCCTGGACTACACGAACTGTTAACTACTGGGTAAACCCATTAATAGTAAAATTCTGTTATTAAATTATGCCAGAAATTAAAAGTAAGCTATAAGAAAGTTGTATTTTGGTGAATTATATTCCACACTTGCTGTATCAGCAAGTCTAGTGCAATACCAATCATCTACTCAACATTTCGACTGAATGAATTAAACAACAACAAAACCAAGTAAATAGATAGAACATTTAAACACAATATCACCTGACCTGACCTTGCGTATGTCACGGACGATGGCGGACATAATCTTTCATGCTCCGATGGCAGTTCTGTTTCTTGGCCTATTTATTCGTTTTAATTTGCTTCCAAGGTCTAAGGAATCTATTATTAATCTAAACCCTACCGATGGATCTTCTACTAAGCCACAGTCTGTTAGCTTGTTTGGTTTTGAAGCGTTCTTGACATCACAAAGTTGCCAAAGACAAGCTGCTATCTTTGCATGAAGGACCAAGTCATGTCTTGTGCTGAATCTATTACTACTGTGTGGAGATATCAACGTTAACCCAGGTCCTGCTTGGAAATTTCCTTGTGGTCATTGCAAGAAGCCCATGAAATGTAACCAACTCGGCATTCAATGTGACTCGTGTGACTCTTGGCTACATGTTCGCTGCTTGGAAATGAATATTGATGAGTACGAAACCCTCACAAATTCTTCATGCACTTGGATTTGTCCAATTTGCAACTTTCCAAATTTTGAAACCACTTCCTTGGAATTGTCTGGAAACTCTTTGGACTTATCGAATTCTTTTAATATCTTATCAGTGGATAATACTCAAACATCACCAATTTCCAGGATCAGTTCTTTAAATAACTCAGCAGCAAACACATCGAACCATGGAAATACATTGAAACAAAACAAGTCATCGAAAAGGAATAAATTGAGAGGTATGATTATAAATTGCAATGGTTTAAAGAGCTCCAAACATTCTACTGAATTTAAAGCACTGCTGGAGTTACATAATCCGGACTTCGTCCTGGGAACCGAATCTAAGCTTCATCCTGGTGTCCCTACTTATTCCATCTTCCCACCTACATACACTGTCATCAGAAAGGACAGAAATGCCTACGGCGGAGGAGTTTTTCATGCAATCAAATCTGACCTGGCTTGCATAGAAGAAGATGAATTAAATGGAAACACCTGTGAAATCCTCTGGTCTTCTATTAAAATGGTAAATTGCAAAACTTTGTATTTATTGTCGTTTTACAGGCCACCAAATTCTTCTACCGAGATCCTTGACCATCTAGGCGATTCTATAAATCAAGTGTTTACCAAAGTATCAAATCATCCAAACATCGTCATCGGAGGTGATTTCAACCTGGGTGATATTGACTGGAGTCGCGAGATCCCAATTGCTAACAACCTTACCACTGCTTCACAACACAATAAATTCTTGCACTTGATGGACGATTTTTCGTTAACCCAACACGTCAAAGCTCCAATGAGACCTGTTTCAGAGAAAACTTTGGATTTATTATTGTCTACTTATCCTAACTCTATTTCTGGCATCTACTTCTTCTGGTTTAAGTGACCACGACATTGTAAATTTCGAGGTCAACCTGAAAGCAACGCGCTTTTCCAAGTCTCCTCATAGAGTCTACCTCTACAAGAAAGCGAACTTTGATGGCCTGAATGAATTTATAGCAAAGTCATCGGCTGAATTCTTCGCATCAAACCCATGGGAAAACTCTGTGGAGCATAACTGGAATGCATTCAAAAATGCTGTAATTAAAGGTATTTCCCAGTATGTTCCACAAAAATTGTCCATGCCAAAGTACAAGCTGCCATAGATTACTACTGATATTAAAAGAGAGATGCGCAAAAAGGATCGCCTCCACAAAAAAGCTATTTGCTCTAAAAACCAGCAACATTGGAAAGCTTTCAAGTATCAACGAAATCAAGTGGCAAAACTGGTGAAAGAATCTCACAATCCCTATTTAAACGAAGTTATTGGTGATAACCTGACCGAAAACCCCAAAAAGTTCTGGTCGTATGTTAAACAAGCAAATCTGAAAGCCTTGGAATCCCCCCACTTAAAACCGAAGATGGGGTGAGTATTACAGACAAAGACAAAGCAGAAACTTTGAACTCCCATTTCTTTTCAGTTTTTACCCATGAGCAGAAGCCTCTTCCTCAAATTGGCCTGTCACCATTCACCTCGATTGCAGATTTGCTTCTCTCGCCTGATGGAGTTGCAAAACAGCTAGCCCAGCTGAATCCTCACAAAGCTTGTGGGCCAGACAAATTACCTGCAAGAGTACTCAAAGAGATCTCACAAACAGCCTCTACGTGGGTCGCTTTCATCTTTCAACAATCATTTGATCTTAATGTCATCCCATCAGATTGGTCCAAAGCCCTCATTACTGCAGTCTTTAAGAAAGAAAGCAAATCAGATCCATCCAACTATCGCCCAATTTCGCTGACTTCTATCTGCTGTAAAGTAATGGAACACATTGTTCTTAGCCATATGGCTAAACACTTATCTAGTAACAACATTTTGATAAATGAGCAACATGGTTTCAGACAGCGGTTTTCTTGTGAAACTCAACTGATATCAGCTATACACGATTGGGCCAAATCAATCAACACTTGCAGCCAAACCGACGTCATACTGCTTGATTTCTCTAAAGCATTTGATTCTGTCCCCCACCAAAGACTTACCGTTACAGAACTCAGGTTGTGGTCAATATTGTCCATGGCAGCAGTTGTGAAAACTCCTTTAAGAAGCTTGGGCAGGCAAACAACTCCTTCTGATTCAAAGCACATGCAAACACTGTTTCCCATGTCAGTCAATAATTCCAATACTCTGTCATGCAGGATTGACAATCCAAGATTGTAGAGCTTATCAACAAGTGTACGCTTTCATGTTTCTGTGTGAATCATGAGGCCTAGATAAATGCGTAATGGCGGCTCGCGATCTCTGGAATGGTAATTTAAAGCACCTGTGATACTGCTGTCACGGCACCTTTTGGTCACATTGAAAAGAATAAGTTGAGAAATACTTAGAGTTGTCTGCACTTTGGTCATATCGCTTGACTGGGTCTTGAAATCTGTTCCCCCAAAGATCATTCCCATTAATGTTTTCAGAGACTCTGGGACAGATTTCTGCTGACAACTGCTATTAAATGTGCCATTGAACTTTGATTTAGTGTCCAACATATCCCTACGAATTATCCTTGTTGCCTTAAGGAGGGTCATCGCTTCTTTGTCAAAATCGCGTTTGCAACCCTGTTGAAGCGCATTAGCAACTTCGTCATTGAATGTTAGAAAAATGTCTCGCCCTTTGTTAATAGCCTGAGGACCTGGAACATTTGCTAAGAGCCTTTCTTTAAGATCAGTAGAGTGAACTCAGCCAGAAACCTCCA
>NC_138154.1:5784280-5799280 GCF_964199315.1 Orbicella franksi | reverse complement strand
CTCCACATCGAGCCAGAAGAAGGATACGAAGAAGTGCAAAAACTTCTCGAAAAGGAGTACGGAGACCCATACAAGGTCTCTACTGCCTACATGCAGAAACTCAGCAACTGGCCATTCATTAAGTATGACGATGCTCCAGCCCTAAAGTGCTCCTCCCTCTCTTATTAAATGCAAGAACGCAATGAAAAGCCTCGCACATTTGACTGTTTTGAATCATCCTCCAAACATGCAGACCGTCATGCAGAAATTGCCAACAAACTTGCAAACAAAGTGGCACGAAACCACAGTAAAGGGCAAACGAAAGGATGGAAAAGTTGCAAGCTTCGTAGACTCGACCGAATTTGTGGAGCACGCAGCTGAATCCGCAAACGACCCGATTTACAGCAAAGACGGGCTTAACAGTGCAAGAACAAAGCCCAAATCGTACAACCCCCCAGACGACAGTAAAAAGTTGCCACCTCCTAAACCCAAAAGTTCCAGCTTTGTTACCAACATGGATATAGATGCCAACTCCTCTCCTCCAAACGGGGCCGGGTCTCCCCACCTAAATATCACGGTTGACTAATGCCCTCTGTGTGATAACCCACATGATCTTGAAGACTGTGAAATCTTCAAGAGAAAATCGGTGATGGAGAGAAGAACGACTCTTATGGAAAAATCCTTGTGTTTTGGCTGCTACAGAAGATATCATGTTTCCAAGAACTGCAAGAAGAAGAGAGTGTGTAAGAAATACAAGAAACCACACCCCACCCTACTGCAAGTGGATGGCTTTTCATTTGTGAAAGAAAGCAGGGCTGACGAAAAGCTAAACGGGAAGACTGTTAAAGTCAACAACGCCTGCACGGATATTCCACACAACGACTATAGCAAAGATATTACTTTGCAAGCTATTCTTCCCGTGATAGTTAAGCAGAAGGAGACCAATAAGGCAGTGAAGACCTATGCCTTTTATGACAATGGAAGTGTAGGTTGCTTCCTTACTGAAAGCCTGAAAAACCACTTGGAAGCAGCAGGTACAAAGACAATGCTGCAGTTATGAACTATGCATGGTCACAGCCTCGTTGAAAGCATCATCGTCAAGGACCTGGTTACTGATCTGGACAGCAGAAATTCTATCGAATTACCGCGAGCTTACACAAGAGACGAGATTCCTGTCGGTCATGACCAGATTTCAGCCCCTGAAATTGTCAGTCGCTTGGATCATCTTAAAGAAATTGCCAATGAAATCCCAGCCTACGATTGCGATTTGGACATTGACCTGCTAATAGGAAGTAATTGCCCAGGTGTGCTTGTTCCGCATAGCGTGGTACCAAACAAGGGCAATGGTCCTTTTGCCTTAAGGCTCAATCATGGCTGGATGGTCAGTGGTCCTCTGCAAGTAACAATGGAACCATTAACAAATAAAGTAACTGTAAACAGGATCGCTGTGAGAGAGGTGGAGAACATAAAAGAAATCGTCAGCCCTAAATCACTACTGAAGATGTTTGAGCTTGACTTCAGTGAGAAAGCCTCAAGCAACCTTCCAGAAGAACATTCCCAGGAAGATAAAGATTTCTTACAAAAGTGTCCAACAGTATCCGGCTTACAGCAGGGCATTATGAAATCCCTCCCCTTTCTGGCAGTCTGAAGTGGATCTACCGAACAATCGAGAACAAGCCGTTAAGCGAGTGCTCTGGCAAAGAAAGAAAATGATCCAGAATAACCAGTACCGCAACAATTATGTAGCCTTTATCAACGAAATAATTAACACAGGTTACGCAGAGAAGGTCCCTCAAGAAACTCTAAAGACAGATCCAAGTAAGGTGTGGTACATACCTCATCATGGCGTCTACCATCCTAAAAAACTCAAGAAGATCAGAGTGGTTTTGGACTGCAGCGCCAAGTTTGCTGGACCGTCCCTGAACGACCAACTACTCCAAGGGCCTGATCTTACCATTTCTCTGGTCGGCGTCCTAACTCGTTTCAGACAAGAGCCAGTGGCCTTCATGGGCGATGTCGAAGCCATGTTCTACCAAGTCATTGTTCCCGTAGGGCAACACGACTTCTTACGTTTCCTGTGGTGGCCAAACAGTGACCTGAATGCTCAACTTGTGGAGTATCGAATGACTGTTCACCCCTTTGGAGCTGTGTCTTTGCCAAGTTGCTCCAACTACGCCCTACGAAAGACAGCAGACAATAATGAAGAAGAATATGAAAGTGCTGTTGCAAGTACGATGCGTCACAACAGATCTTAACAATAAGATCTTTCGCTCAGCCTTTATAATTCTTGCTTTTATAGTTTTAAACAGCTTTACAGTGTGTAAGGGGCTGGAAATGTTACCGCCAAATATTTTATAGTTTTTAATTTCCTTTCTAGCCTTTAAAGTTTCTTTGTATTAATCATAGGATGTCCTTTTTTGTGGTTATTTTTGCGGATGTGTTTGCCCATGTACGGTAAACGAAACAAAGAAATCTATTATGCTTTGTATTAGGTACTATTTCTTCTAACGTGTTCAAAAAAACGAGTTGTAGTCAATGTGTCATCGTGTTAAGATCAAACTCTTAGGCTCAACTCAACGCATGTGAAATCCCTGACGCGGACACAGAAGTATGTTTTTTCATTATTGAATATCTTTTATTGTCTTTGCATTACCAAACGTTTGTTTCTTAAGTTTGTAGTAGCTTTCTAATTGTAGTTTCTACTTTGTTATTTGTTTCTTAGTTTTCGAAACCGTTTCACCGTTTTCACCGTTTCTCAATTGTTTCTCAACAACGCTTCTTTACGATGCTTCTATACATCGCTTTGATATTTGATTCGTTATGCTTCGCATCATCTATGTACATCGCTTTGCTTCAATAAATGCTGTTTACAATAAACTGTGTCACGAACATTATTCTGGGTAATGTTTGAAACGCGTTTAGAATATCTGTGACAACAAGAGGATACGTGATTCACAAACCATCCTGTGAGTAACGTTAAGGTCTGCGCTCACAGACACATTGTTTGCTAAATCAGCCAAGCGAATGATGAAATGTAAATTTGATGAATGAAATTAGAAAGTTGCACAGCCAACCACCAAAAAATCACTTGCTTAGAAAAATGAGTAGAGGAGGTTAAGCTTCTACTTTCTCGTATCAAAGAGCAGTTTTAATGTCCAGAAAGCAAACAGAGTACTTTGTATGAAACCTAGGGAGATCTAAAGTTGCTGGAAAGTTGCCTTAGAAGAAAGAGCATGGCAAAGGTAGCCGAAGTTTTTTCTGTGCTGGCGTGATTTTTATACAATCGTAATAATTCAGGTAATAATTCAGACCAACTTTGTGAATTCAAATCTTAAAAGAAAAATCTTACCTTTGTGTGGTACTCCAACCAAGTAGCAATGAGAGCAATAAGCAATAATATTTTCGAAAACTAACTGAGAGATGTGTTCACCTGCCTCAGTCTACACGTGTGTGGGAATAGTAACCTGGCCGATTACGACACTTTGTTGGTTTCCTCATGCACAGAACAAAAAGTTGAACTTTAATGCATTTTCGGTTACAAAGTTAGAAATATATGAATCTTATAAATTGTGGTTTTGAACCAGTTTGCTGGAAAAGGTGAAATATGGATTTTTTTCTTTCCTCTCACTCTGCTTTCTGAAAAACCCATTCAACAGCCGTCTAAATTTGTTTAGCTAGTGGCCTTGTAATGCGAGGAAAAACAATTTAAAAAGAAGTGTGATAAAAAAAACTGGCTGCAAAAGGAAAGATCGTTTTGAATGTAGATGTTCCCATTTAATAACCCGTGAATACCTAGTACAATTTCTATTTTCAGTAACAGCCTATTTTTTGTTATGTTAATTACTTGAATCCCAATGTTTAGCGCAGCGTTACAGCCCTAAATTGACAACGCTGGAAGAAAATATTATCATTGTAGTGGTCTTATTTCTTTGTCTATTCTGAAATGCATTTCACTCTAAACCATCCATCAATATCAGCGCAGTATCGCTGTGTCAAAATCTTATCAGTTATGTCACAATACTGTGCGTGCAGTCATGTGACCTGTCACATTATCAACTGAAACGACTCCACGATCAAAGAATAGCAGATATATTGAATAATTTTCCACTTTTGTAGGACAGTTGCTCTTTTTATGCAGGACTGTGGCTACTACATGAGAAACAAAATCCCAGCCTTGTTTCCATGCTAGAATTTCAGTTAGCCACCTTAAACCCGCTAAAACTGTAATTATGGGATACTTCCCTGGTGGGTCCATAGCTAATATTGTTCAGTAGGTATGTCCTTATCTATGTGGCAAATTTGGTGCTTTTACCATAAATCTCACAATTCTGTCATATTTTCCACCAATCTGCTGGACTGGGGGAGGGGAATATTTTGCAACATTCTAATCGAGGGCCCTGCCAATACAGGCAAGACATTTTTACTTAATCCGTTCAATACTGTTTACAGTCCTTCACTAATCCCGCCACATCCACTTTCACCTGGATCAGTGCAGACAAGGCAAAGGTCATGGAGCCCAAATTGCCCGCAGAACTTGAGGAGAAAAATAATCGTAGCTAGCGAAGGAAACTATTCGAACGAATGCTCCAGTTGCAAAAACATGATGAACGAGGGCAGGCAGCTGAGAAATACCGTAAAGACGAAAAGGGAAAAGTTCAAGAAGAGAGAAGCACTAAGAGCGGCTCAACTGAAACTGAAAGGTATGTTTAGCATCCAGACGAATGATTATGGATCTTCATGTATTTCCTGCCATTTTAAAATATGGTGTGGGATGCAATGATTGTTTCCTTTAGAACCTCCATCGCCTCAGTGTGAAATGACTGGTGGTGAAGTATTTCATTTTAGTCCCCAATTAGTGTGTAATTTTTGTGGATGTTTTTATTTGTCGGTTTTTATGGGTGTGTTTTGATGTTCATTTTGTATCTTTGTTTCAGGGTCTCCATGAGGGGCACAAATCTTCGCACGAAACCCAAACATATTTATTTTTTTTGTCACAATTGTTGTTGCTGTTTAGATTTTGCCACAGCTGCAAGCATGATAATCCAATAGTGGACATAGACCAGGTTGGAACAGAAGCAGTTGTGACAACCAACTGCTCAAATCTCAAATGCCCAAACCAAGGCATACATGGCACAGCCAGCCGATGATACCTGGAACGAACCTGCCAGCTGCAATTCTGCTAGCTGGAGGGTCAGCATCAAAAGTAGTCACTATCTTTTCTTGTATGGGTCTTGGCCGCATATCACTTAACACATTCTTCAAATATCAAGGGGTAGGTAAATTCACAAAAAAAACTAAAAAAAATTACTATTGAAAAATTATTATTAATAGACAATTTTGGCTATTTTCTTTTTGAACAAGCTATTTCCAACAATTCAACTATAATGACAGACATACAAGAAAAAGATGCCGGACAAGATAAAAAGCATCAGAGAGGGGATCATCATAGCAGGTGACGGTCGCCATGATAGTATCGGACACTCTGGAAAGTTTGGTGCCTACACCATTTTTAGTGCAGAGTGCACTATTGGGATGGTTATGGGAGCTGCCTGCCGCTAAGGAACTAAGGTGCTATGGTGCTATTGCCCTATGGCGCTAAGGTGTAAACTTTAATGTTTGTTTAATTAATTAATTTCAATTAATTAATTAGTCTAGAGGCAAGGAAGTAGTGGAGGTGGCATGGGAAAGGTACATGTGTACTCTACATAAAACACATTCCATCGCCATCACTTAAGTTTGAACATTGCAAAGCTATATTTGTTTCAGGTAACCCCTTGCTCTCCTTGTGGTACCATTCTCCTTAGAACAAAACTAATTTGCTCTAAACCCATGTGTAGATTAGTTAGCGTTCATGGCTTCTATATTAGGTGAAGGATACATTGCATACGGAATCACGCACAACTGTTGAGTGGTTTCCCTTATGGTGGAACTAAACATGTAAGACGCACGCATCATTAGTGTTATACACTATCTTTCCACGCAGGATTTTATGTCATGCCATGTGACCAAGGATGGCGGTTATTTTTCAGGTAGCGTCAATTGTCCCTTTTTATTGCAAAAGTGAAACACTCTGGCTGCGTAGCTTATAGAATTACAAAAAGGTCGGTTCAACAAATATCATCAGCTGTTTTCAATCTACAATAGTGTGCTTGTCAGGGTTCTAATGTATTGCTTCTCCTTAGCGGCTTGTTTATTTCTTGCCTTAATTGTGTCTGTAAGAGACAGACCAAATTGCCCAAATCCCCAAATTGCAAATTTGTAACAAAAGAGACCAGGAAAATGCTCAAATATTGCTGCAGACTCCGTGGCACCTAATGAAAGTGCAAATTAATTTAATCCGTCTTTGAGGAGACTCGTTCATATCGGCCAAGTAGTGCTGTTTATCTTCAATACTTTTCGTTGAAATGCTTCTCAGCCATCAATATTGTTTTGTGTTAATTTTGAATTGTTTTACTGTTAACAACAAAGGTAGCAGCAGAAAAAGAAAGTGGTATCCGTGACTGACAATTAAATTAGTTCTTATTCATTGGTAAAAATTTGCATTTTTAGTAAAACAACATTGTTTCTGTTCCGTTTCTTCATCACTACATCAGATATTTAACTTTCTTTCACTTATCTCCAAAAAAACAAGGACATCTTCCGTATGTTTTGGAGAAAACAAGGGTTTCATATTACATGCCTTTGCGAGGAAAACAAAAGTATCAAGTTACAAAGTTGGCGTGAAGAGCTAAATTGTCACGTTTGCTGCTTCAACGTATTATTGAATTTAAAATGAACGAAAATCAACGTAAACCACCAGTAGTAATTAATTTGTGCATAGTTTTTAGACCTTGAATGAAAATACAACCTTGAAACATACACACTGCAAAGGGGAAAAGCCCTAGCAGACTACCAAGGTAGACACAAACCGGAAGTGAACCGAGCAGGGGTGAGTACTTATGGGACTACTGTGCCAGAGCTATCAATTGCGCTCTGCACTATCTGAGATTGTCTCACTAGTTTCTGCACCCACGGCACGAAAAATTGGATTTACTCTAAATTTGATCCAGATCAAAGTCGAGGTCAAATATGATCATAGCTTTGATCCAAACTTTGATGCGCGTCAAATGTGTGTCAAAACTGTCATGGCTTTGCCGATACCTTTGATCCTTGTCAAAGAAGAGGGCAAAGGTGATCTTAACTTTGACTCCACCTTTGACGCATGTCAAAGGAGGAATCAAATATATTATGGATTTGCCATACATTTGATCCCTGTCAAAGGCGAGGTTAAACATGTCAATAGCTTTGACTACAGTTTTGACGCACGTTAAAGGCGTTCAAAGGCACCACGGCTTTGCATACCTTTGATCTCTTATGTCAAAGGCGTTCAAAGGCGCGATGGCTTTGTACACCGTTGAAATCCTTGTTAAAGGTGTGATCAAATATGTTTATCGGGTTGATTTTGTTTAAGGTGTCTATCAAAGTCAAAATCTACTGACGAAATATAATATACTAATTGCTTTTTGGTCACTACTGTTTGATTGTTAAAATAATATATCTCCAGATACATAAGCTTTAAAAATTCGTTGTTTTTAGCGCAATTTTTGTGTTTGTGTGCGAGCCTGAATAAATGAAGTCAAAATTGTAATATTGTTATCTCTCTTGATATTACAGGGTTCATACCCTTTTTCAGAAACAAATTTCCAGGACTTTTCCAAGGCTCAGATTGATTTTTCCAGGACTCTAAAATTCACATTAACCCTTTCACTCCCAAGATCTCAATGCTAATTCTCCATACTGTCTGTCGTATTTTTCAAATTTTTTACTTGTGTTCAGTTTAACAGATTTCCAGAACTTTCCAGGACCAGTAGCCTTTTTCTAGGACTTTCCAGTCCTGGAAAATGCCACAACAAAATTCCAGGACTTTCCAGGTTTTCCAGGACCCGTACGAACCCTGTGATAAGCCTAGGTGCTTCTGAGGAAAACAATGGCAACATTCGGGCTTCTTCAACACTAAGAATATCAATACTCAGAATAAAATTTACAAACAGTGAAAAAGTCTTAAATAAGTTACAAAACAATAGCATACAAAGAGAACAAAGAAATAAAAAAATATTTCACATTAGATTACATAAGAATTACGTAATAATAAAAATAGCAAAACGCCCACTAAAAAGCAAATAAAATAAAATAAAATACAGCAACAAGATGGTGTTAATTGTAGCGAATCCTATTCCTGGAATTAAACTCGCACCTTTTGTTGAGTCCATGACAGGCAATTTCAAAAAATGGAATGCAATCCAAATGCAGGTTATATTATTTGTAGCTTTTCCTAAGATTGGGTGTAGTCAAACATTATCCAGAATACTGGCAAGAGCTAAACACACAGACTAAATTTTAATTCAACGCCTTATTAAATAAAGGAACTCTAGATACCAATGCCTCATGCATTAATAAGGTATCCAATAACGAATTCTTAAATATGACCACATGGCCAACATTAATAACAAAGTGAAGTGTTAAATGACTAAATGTCCAACAACAAAATATTCAATGTCAGTGTCCACTGATATAGCAAGGTGTGTATTAATTACAAAACTGTTCAGTGATAATATAATGTCTACTAAAAACAACTCCTTTAAGTTGATTCCATAACCAAAAAAAACTAATTATACTTTAAAAGCCCTATTTACAGCAAATAAATAGCGAAGCAGATAATGCCTCACAAAAACTATTTCCTTAGATAACAATCAATTAAAGGCCACCTATTTAACAGAAAGACTAAAGCTTAAAGATGACCATAAATTTATATAACATTGAAGTCGTCAATTTCTCAGTTGCAATTTCAGTTGTATTTACTATCTTTACATGCCAAACGTGCACGGTTTTATTTGCCGATCCCGTTAAACGGAAATCATCTAGCTACTTTAATGATGCTCCTGCACTGTAAAAAAATAAATTTTACGCGAGCAATCTCTCTCTTTCCAATCTCCACATGCGACTAATGATTTTCAACAATTCACTGACCATTTACCCGGTACAATAAAGCAATTTTCGATTGAGTCCCGTGAAACCTCTACCAAAGTAATCTCTCTAGCCAGTCACAAAGAGACAGAGAAATAGTAACCCCTGCTGATTTTTCGCGATACGTACGTACCCCGCATAGTATAACATCTTCTCTGTGCTATCCTTAATTAATTAGAACACGCGTTACAGGAAATGTTCCTTCCATATACCTTACTCATTAAATAATGGCTTTTGCGTTTTGGCTAGAAGATCAGGTTAACAAACACGGAAAGTAAATAACACTGTGTTAAAAAATTTGAATAATGACCATGTTGAAATATGTCTCTATCTTTCTTTTTGCTTTCAGGTTTTCTTTTTCTTTTTTTTTCAACTTTTTGCTCAAACAATAATATGGACCTTTCTTGTGTTATGGCGTGACATTTAGTGTTGTTCAATTCTTTCCTTATCTACACACATTTACACACATTTCAAGACCTGACGGTGAGGCTATTTGCATAGCTTGTGATCTCCCATACGAATGTCTCTTGATGACCCTAAGGCCAGACCGGAGAACATCTAGCCCAGCATAGCGGCTATTTATGAATACACTCATATAGCAAACCTTATTTTTCCTGATATGACGGACTCTTGATTTTCACTGTTACAGATAAAAGTGCTTAAACTGTATTGTACAAATTCTTGTTCTTAGGCATTCTTGTTTGGATTAAAAATATAACTCAAACAATGGGATAAACATGGTAAACCAAAATATCTATTTAGCCAACATACATCTTCAGAAGGAACCGTAACAATTTTTGACAACTATATATACCGTTGTAAGTTATTATTAAAATGCGTTTGTCAAGCTCCGACGGCCTAAGAACAAGAGTCTGAATGATACAGTTTAAAACGCTCTTATCCGTAACAGCGAAAATAAATAGTGTGCGCTATAATTTTAAATTTACAAGTGCTTTAACTCTGAATGGTTTTTAAACTAACCACGGCAATCATCCTAAACGAACGAGATTTTCCTTGAGATAGGACAAACCACAAGAACGTTTTCTCCTTTGACCTTCTGGAATGCAGGCACAAATTTAGATTTAATCCTCTGCACTGGAAGGAATGAAGCTGGCCCTAGTTGCTCAAACTGATCTTTGCAACACACCTTCAACGGCTGACCAAAATAACACTGCTCCGGGTGACTTTCGTACCACATAACATAAGCGAGAAGAAAACATCGGTATTCGCCACCAATGCAGACATTCTGTCGTATGTAGAACTTCACGCAACCTGCTCTTGGTTCCGATGTGCTAATATCAATTCGCCCACCTGCGGAAACCCATGATGCCAAAATGTAAGATGAACGAAGTGACCTGGAATCCGAAGAGCCATATCGCTCGCCACCAATTTCTACAGAGGAAAACCTTTCAAAATTTCCAAAGACACTTTCTTCCTGGACATCTGGGCACAAATACTTGTACATCTGCCAGAGGTATGGAACTTCGTGCTCCTCTAGACAATCCAGGCATGATGGTGGTAGACATCGATAGAGCGAAACTTCATTCCACAGATGGGTTCTTTGCACTGGACCATTGCACAGCGAAGCAAGCGCACGGAACAACTGTACAGGTTCAACTTCAATTTCTCCCAGTGTTCCTGTCTGACCAGCTGTTTGAAAAAGAGACTCGAAATCGCTGCGAAAGGAATCAGGAAAGGAAATCTCTTGAACAGATTGGTCACGAAGAAATTTCCTCATCAGCTGCAGCTCAATCGAGCGATTATTTGTTTGAAAACCTCCCATGCCATTGTACCTTTCGAAAGAGAACAGCCAGAATGCGTACACAGGACCAAAGTCCAGCACACATTCACAAAGGTGAGTGTGCATGTGCATGTTGGGTGTCACTCGTTCTGCACCGTACAGTCTTTCAAACTGAACACAAAATGTCTTTAAAAGGGAATCAGCTTTCAATGTGTCACTGATGGTAATGAATGGGCTGCAAAGTATGGAGCATGCAAGAACAAAAGCTCTCCACACTTCAAGATGATCCTCTGGAAGTTCTCCTTTAAGAGCGTAAAGTGACATGACCAAAGTCCAGGTCTTCCACTGATCGGCCGTAAAACCTCCGAAACTAAATGCAATTTTGTTTGGCAAACGGCCAAGACTCGCTGGAAAACGCACTTCGTCAACCTTCTGTTGAATTTTTTTCAATTGGGCCTCTGAAAGTAACGGCTTAGCCCCGTCAAGCCAGACATTTTGCATGATGCGCTTTGCACTGCTCATAAAAAGATTGTGCATAGGGTCGACAACTGTGAATCGCACACAATCAAAGTAGGGCAGGCACATTAGTTCAGTAAATCGTGTTCCGTATTTACTTTCAATAGACTGTTTATCTTTCATAGTTTCTTGATTAAGTGCTTCTTGTGCCTCTTTTCTGTGTTCTGCATTTGTTCTCTTTTCACACGTATCAAATCCACCATAGTTCCGTTTATCACCAAAGCCACCTTCGAATGTTTTTTTGCATTTGCTACATCCTTTCCTGGCTGCAAAGCTGAGGAAACCGCTGACCTGTTTTAGAGAGAGAAACAAATTATATAAATTTTATTATCACTAATTTAATCAAGTAGAAGCAACTATTATTGATCGAGTTTGTATTGGACATGAAACAGTGCATCTTTTGCCCTTAAATTTAAGTCTAAATGTTAACAAATAAATTATAGAAATTCGCGTGATGTCGCACTGTGTACATGTGACGATAACCTCACGTGAAAAAGTTGGGCTGTGCATTAGAATAAAAGTATATTGACGTAAATAAATTTTAGGTAAGTGTTTGGATAGATCTTTTGTTTATGTCACTTGGCTGGAAGAGTTAGCGTTTTCCTGTGTTGGCTCACCTTTAGAGGAATATATGTATTTCTACCATGCCATTGAAAATAGGCTACAATGTACTTATTTGACAGTGTTGGCCAATGTTCTTATTTTCTGTGCACGGTACAAGTGGGTCGTTTGCTTAGTATGCAGAGAGTACGCAAATTAATCTGCCTCAAAGAAACGGCACTCACTGGGATTGCTTAATTCTTCTTAAGGTAAATATAATAATTTGGATAAGGAGGAATCAGCAATTACAGAGAAATTCAATGAAATCTTCTGACTCCCGTACGAATAGCAAATACAAGTCGCCATACGGGTGCCGTACGAATAGCCACTGCGAACTTAATTTGCCGAACTTTATTTAGTTTAAACCAAATCACATGAAAATGTCAGTGATTTTCCGGCAAAGGGAAAACTGCTTATAAAATACGTTATAATAATTTATGCATTAGGTTAGGCTCATGAAAAGTTCGACGTCTGAATCAAAGCCGTTCCAAAGCCGAAATTCCCGGCTGAGCTAGGCGGGAAGAACGGCTGGGCCGTTCCAAATTCGAATAGCCGTTCTTAATTGATTCAAACGCCGAACTTTTCATGTACTTAATTCAACGTATTTGGTTCGGCTCATGGAAAGTTCGGCGTCTGAACTGGGCCTAATTATAAGTCGCAACTAAATTAAAGTAATGTTAGTATTGTAAGTAATGGTAGTTAGTATTGTAAATAATGTGTGTATTCCAATAAAAATTTGTTCTTTGGAGAAAAAAAAAGTTTAAGGGGACAAAACAATATTGCATGCTATAATCTAAATGATTGCCTGACATCATTTAACCATTCACAATTACCTGAAAAGCACGCAAAGAAACACAATACCTCAGTCCCTAACATTGTACAGTTTACAATTCTTTAATGTCTATTTGCGGATACCTGATCATCAGGTCAACTCATCAAGTAGTGTCAAACACCCGAAAGCTTCAACTTAATACTACTGAAAATGCACACCAAAAGGAAATACTTCAAAAAGCTGCGGCAACCTTCTTCCTATTCAAACCAACGTTGGCTTGGAAAGCTAGAGCTATGACACGACATTTATCTTCCAAAAGCTTGCCGAATTCCTAGTATGAATCACTCCATGTGGCTGATATTGGGATGGTAATGGTTCATGCACTAGTTGCATGAGCTGAATGACCGAGGAAAAAACCGGTGCTGGCCAGCCTGTCAGGAAACTCTCCTTTGAAGGAAACGCAGAACGAACAAGCCATTATCGCGGTGCGATGGTAGTATTTCAGTTGATGGTGTTGTTTCCTGGAGGTTGCACCGCTTGTAAACTGGAATACCCTGCGCTAACTTTAAACTCTCATCCACAAAGTTGGGCTCAAGAGGGATCGTAAGTCAAACTTTTAGCATTTGAGACCAGTGCAGTTGTTGCCTCCGGCTGAACGCATACTTTCGTTCAACTAGGATATTTTAGCCGGCCCTCCAAATCGAAAACAGCCACGCTGCTCTGGGAACTAATTAATCGTAAGCAAACCGCCAGCCATGGTGGAATTGACGATCTTTCTTTTTCGCTCCTTGATCGAGTGAATATAATTGTCACAGGGTACCTTTTTCCCGTTGAGTCTGAGAAGCGATGGCTTTCGATCGACTCCAAGCCGCTTTTCGTGCTTTCAGCATAGTACGCAAACTTGTCAAATTCGATTCTAAAGCAAGCTTGAACTGCTGAAGTGAAAACATGTCACATGTGTGTGTGTACATTACGGCTGCAGTCTCCACCCACCTCGATCCTCTTTATCAGCGAATATATATATAGAAGTTCCGAAGACCTTGAAATTGTCAAAACCCCACCTTAATATATTTTGGCCCGGGACTTGCGCATGATCTGAGAAGAGGAGGGACGAATACCACTGGCAGTTATGAGATTTTACTAACAGGGTTGCGACTTACTCCTTGATAACACTGGTGAAACTAGCTTTCACTGTAAATAATGAATAATAAGCTAGGAAAAATGTAACTTCGCTAACAATATAAAAAGAGGAGTTTAGACTCCACAGCCACTAGATGTTGGTAACTCTATTCTATAAACACATGGAATATCTGAGCTCTAATTTAATCACCGCAGGCGACTTTTGTTGAAACAACTGAACGAGTACATT
This sequence comes from Orbicella franksi, assembly GCF_964199315.1. Taxonomy (NCBI): domain Eukaryota; kingdom Metazoa; phylum Cnidaria; class Anthozoa; order Scleractinia; family Merulinidae; genus Orbicella; species Orbicella franksi. Next base: position 5,785,300 of record NC_138154.1, on the reverse strand, counting down.
TGCAAGTTGGAGAAAATCAATTATAAGTAAACGCATCTTCATGAGCCATGAGCGCTGGCGGCGATGAATGACTGGGTTAACACCGCCCCTTACTCGACCTTGATAATACAGCGAAAGAAAATCAAGTCGAGTATAGTCAACTTCTCACCTATAAATATAAATAATAAAATTTGGCATCACTCTTCCAAAAAGGAAGGTAATCTGGCTACTAGTGTACATGTAAATGTGTACTGACAGATTGCCCTTTCTTTCTTCACCCGATTTTTCGTTACACTTGTGTTCCTGTGTTTCTTTCAAAATTCGAGTTTTGTGGTCATTGTGTAGTAGTAACAAACTAAACTGAAAAAGTGCTGAAAAATACTTGAAACTGGCAGTTCAGATTTCTCTTGTCAACTACAATTTTGAATGACCACGTGTTTGCTTAATTTAATTTGTGATCCGTAAGAGGAGAGACGATAAAAGAGATCGGACGTGCCTACCTTTCTAGCCGCTGGCAAATCCGAGGCGACACAAAGAAGAACTCCCTTCACAATTTCACTGCCAACGAGCCAACCTTCCCATAACACAAGGAGTTCGTCCACCAAGGGGCTAAGGTAGGTATTAATATTGCCAGATGGTTCATGAGGTCCTGGGATGACGCCGACAAGTATAACGTTTTCAATTTTGAACCGTTCATTTCTGGGCAAGTTCATCACAACGAGATAAATCACACCAACACTGTACCTTGCCAACTTGAAGGGCTGGAACCAGTCTACGTTAAGCATTAAAGCAAGAGACCTCTCTCCGGCGAGTAAAGGCTCCCCATCTACAAACAAAAACTCACACCATACTCTCCCATCAACAACGTCCGCAAGGATTTCCGACACCGAATTTAATTCCCGTCCTGTTTTCCATAAATTACACTTACTCCAAAAGTCCTTTCTGCATAGAAAACTCTTTAAGGTATCCAAAATTTTCATGTAACTATAAACTTTATGGGGGTAAAGTCGTATCGAACCATCTTTCAGTCATACTTCTTTC
>NC_138154.1:5756780-5779280 GCF_964199315.1 Orbicella franksi | reverse complement strand
GGTCTAGATTTTCCCATTTAGACTGGCATCTAGACTGGTTACATTACTGGTATGTGGTGAAAAAAATTGCAAACTAAAGTACAGAAATATTGACTATTTTCTTCGAAACGGAAGTGCCAAAAAGCCCAATGAGAAAAAAAAAGTAAAGAGGATGAGCACACTTTACAAGATTTAAGTTCAGCTCATTGTCGTTTGCAAGTAAAATGTCAGCTAGTGCAAGCCAGTTACATTAAACAATTGGGTCTCTGTAAAACGCAGACCAGATGGCAGCAGATGGCAGTTGGAAAAATGCAGACAATGAAATTGGGACAGAAAAATGCAGATGATAAAATGAGGATGGAAAAATGTGGATGACAAAATGTGGATGGAAAAATGCAAATGACAACGTTACAGATGATAAAGTCCTTATGAGGGTAAAATAACTATGATGTTCTCTTAGCAACAGCCGATTTTCAATATTTGAGGTAGGGAGAAGTGGAATATCCATCAACAGAATTCAATCATCACAGAAAGTTTACACTGTAGTTGCCTCTGATGGCTGGTGGTGAAAATATTTGTGAGATTGAGGCTCTTTTTGGTGCACTAAAAAGTCAAAGACAAGAATAAACTATTATCAATTCAAAGAGATAAGGTATGATTTAAGATTAAAACCTTTTGATGGATTCAATCCTGAATTATTTTCCTTTTACTTTATTTTATTGTTTTTTTTTTCGACTGGCATAAAAATGTTTTGATCTGTTTTGTTATTGAATTTAAAAAAATTAGATTCTCCCAGCCTAAATTCTTTAAGATGGCCTGGTTTATTTCCAACTAAGGACTGTGGGGAAATGTCCCCTGATAAGGATTTTATCATCCACATTTTCATATCTGCATTGTGTCATCCGCATCTTATCATCTGTATTTTGCCATTTTTCCATCCACATTTTGTCATCTACATTATTCCATCCACATTTTGTAATCCGCATTTTTCCACCTGCCATCCACCATCACACGGTCCACATTTTCCAGAGACCCTAATACATCACAGATAACAACATGTGCTAAACATTTCATTAACACCTGAGTCACACATGTGTATGGAGGTTGGGTGCCAAGGAAACTGGGGGCTAGAGCTGCCGACCCCAAACCCATGGAGCAAGAGCACCCCCAAAAGCTTGCCCAGCCATAAGCCCTGTCCACTGCACCCAGCCCCAGGGCAAGCACCCGTCAGCTGGTCAATCAGCCAATCAAATTTGTGAATTCGGTAGTTCCCAGTCCTTGTGAGACACAGCCATATAATAAATAAGATATGTTAGATCTTATAACCACGCTTTTCAAATTTAACTGTCTTCTTAGCACTACAGTCGTAACGCAGTGCACATTCCAAAGATTCATTGATAACTGTAGACACCATACCACTTGATCAACACAAACTGTATTATTGTACCATCACTCTTGGCCTTTGTGAAATCTTAAATTTAATTTTTTTTCCCATGAGTAAAGTAGGGCTGTACTGTAAGTTGTGGACTGGGTTTTTTCCCCATCGATTTATGGTCCAAGCGCGAAGCACACGGGCCATAAATAGAAGGGGGGAAAAAACGAGGATCCATAACTTACAGTATGGACCGAGAAAATGAGGTTAGTAAGATATTTATTATATCTCTACTGGGCGTCTGACGGCTTTGGGAACAATCTGTATTCACACAGAATGGCTTCAAATTTCTGACGCATCTCGAAAGCTAAACCAGTCAATTTGAAATTGTTAGTAGGTTTTAATACACAATTTCAGAAGTAAAAGAAAGTTTTCAACTTTTATGTGGTAAAAATATTGAGAACACTTGGCGATAAATCACGAAACATTTTGGCAACAAAAACAGCTTTAAATTTTAGTGGGCCGTACAGTAGATTACGGCCCGCTAAATTCACCAATCACAGCGCACATACTAACTGAAAGATATAAAAATAATAATTGAAGGGGTGAGTGCGAAACCATGCTAAGTGACGATTTTGTGTGTGTGGTTTTTTTTTCCTCTAAAGTGCCTGAATTTTTTCATGTGGTTTTCAATTTAATAGAAAAACATCACCCTGTATTTTTTTTCCCTGGTTTACTCTTCGTTTTCAAGAAATAACGTGTAATATCCTCTATATATGCAACTATCTGTGCTAAGGCGATACCTTGGATTCTCTTTTCATTTCCATTAATTGTACTCTGTTTGGACCTCTGCTTTGTTATAAAGTTCTACCAGGCATTTCGCATCATAAACTGCTTCTTGAGAAATCATATCACCTACTGCACTCAATTTTGCAATTAACACCTTGTCTTGCAACTGATGCGCACAGTCGAGAACCCTTGTATCTATATTAAAAGTCAAGGCTTCATGAAGTGTTTCCGAAGAACTTCTACAGAAAAAGCAGCTTTTTTCGGGTTTGGAAGTGGTTGTGCCAGAACACGCCCTTGTAAATTTAGAATGTTGAGGGGATCCAGGCTCTTTTTGTCTTTTCTGTTTTTCTGCTCTTTTTAGCTTCATATTACTAAATTTGTTTCTGCAGGATTTGTGCGATTTTGCTTTTCACTGCATAAGCGTTTCTGCAATCCCTTTACCCTCATCCAGCTTTTCAACATTTAAGAGTACTCGCAAGCTTCCAATTTCACTAAATTGAAGAATGTCACTAGCCGAGGTGTGGTAACCTGTTCCACATTCTATATCCCATCTTCAGGAGTTTCCTGGGCATTGAAGGGGTTCTGAGATCGTTTCCTGACACAAAATGCATTTTGTCCACTCCACACTAGTACCATCATCTCGTTCAGCCATCACGGTTATGTGCGACACATTGAAAACAAGGATTATCAGAGGGAACTTTAGATACATCACATAACAGCAAGCTGTATGTGACATACGAATGAAAGTCAAATGATTGGCCTTTTAATAGCGGTGGAATAGACGGTGCTGATTAAACAATTTTATAACAACTTCCCTCAATATATCTTTTTCATGGGTTTCACGTAATAATTTATCGTGAAAACTGTTTTGAATATAAGGGAAGAGTAGCGCTGATTTAAGCTTAAGGCGATCAGAAAATCAAAGGATAAAATTGGTTAGTGAAAAAGACACTGTTACTGCCAAATATTTTATGGTTTTTAATTTCCTTTCTAGCCTTTAAAGTTTCTTTGTATCGATCATAGGATGTCCTTTTTTGTGGTTATTTTTGTGGATGTGTTTGCCCATGTATGGTAAACGAAACAAAGAAATCTATTATGCTTTGTATTAGGCAATATTTCTTCTAACGCATTCAAAAAAACAAGTTCTAGTCAACGTGTCATCGTGTTAAGATCAAACTCTTAGGCTCAACTCAACGCATGTAAAATCCCTCACGCAGACACAGAAGTAAGTTTTTTCATTATTGAATATCTTTTATTGTCTTTGCATTACCAAACGTTTGTTTCTTAAGTTTGTAGTAGTTTTCTAGCTAGCCTAATTGTAGTTTCTACTTCATTATTTGTTTCTTAGTTTTCAAAACCATTTCACCGTTTTCACCGTTTCTCAATCGTTTCTCAACAACGCTTCTTTACGACGCTTCTATACATCGCTTCGATATTTGATTAGTTACGCTTCGCATCATCTATGTACATTGTTTCGCTTCAATAAATGCTGTTTACAATAAACTGTGTCACAAACATTATTCTGGGGAATGTTTGAAATGTGTTTAGAATATCTGTGACGACGAGAGGATACGTGATTCACAAACCGTCCTGTGAGTAACGTTAAGTTCTGTGCTCACATTCGTTTCGAAAATTCTTGGCTAAAGGCCTCTAACGTCTCAGTACACACCAGTTAACATAAACGCCAAGGTATTATTAAAATGCTTGGTTTGTCTGAATTTTAAGGAAAATGGCCGATTCGAATGAACGTGATATGGAAGGAAACAAACGCACGTGGTCGGACAATGGGGCCTTAGAAAACGTCACAAATACACATGGCAATGACAAAACGGAAGATGATGAATTCATATATGCTAATCTAGACTTCGCTAAAATGAAAGAAATACCGCTCAATGAAGATCTTGATAACGACTCAGAACTAGGAGCCTCGAGCGTAAGGTCTGAAAAACTTACCGAGAAGGGCCAAGAAAAAATTCGGCATCTCAAAAACGACCAAATCACCACATTAAGGGCGGTTTCCCACAAACGGACAGAAATGACTGAATTGATGTGTGACGAAAACAATCTGCATCTGGTAAAGAATTAACTCACCGATCTTGACAGATTATGTCAACAATTTCAAGATGCTTATGATAGACATCTTCATGAATTAACTTTACCGGAAGACAAAGAAAGAGCGGCTCTTCATTTCAGTTCAAAAGAAAGTGAAATTTTCGAATACTGGAAACAAGTGGTGGATTGGATTAGAATCTGCAAAGAATGCCTAAGTGATCAATTAGACTGCCTTTCAGATAAATGCTCGGGCTCGCAGCAAACGCATGTGTCACGCAAGTCACACAAGTCACGCTTGTTGATACGCTTGTCTTCTTCGGCCCGGGCACAAGAAAGAGCAAAGGTTGTGGAGTTATTGGCTGAGAAATCCATGTTGAAAAAGAAGCTAGAACTGGAAGTAGCCAAAAAACAACTCAAGCTTGAACTTGAGATTGCAAAAGCGCAAGCAAGAGAAAGGGCTTTTACCAAAATTGAAGAAGAGGAGAGAATTAAAAAAACTTTGAATGACGACAAAACTGAATTTCTTAACCTTCCGGAAATGAAATCCTCTTCTAATGCAAAATGCGCACTTGCTTTGTTGGCAGCCACAACCATGGTTGGCAGACCTCGTGTTAAAACAGAAAGTGAAACGTGCCATGTAGCCTCACCGTTGAATCCAGCATCTGAATTTTACCTTGCCTTCCCTCGCGAAATCAAAACTGAAACAAAAAGAGAAGATAGTGACAAAGCGCCCAGCCAGACAGATGAAGAAATTCTTAAAGTATTTAAATTTGAACACAAACAAATTCAGCAAATGATCACTTCGCAACGACAATTAGCCACTGCTATATCTCTTCCCCAACCAGAAATTCCAAAATTCAATGGGGATCCAATGGAGTTCAAGACTTTCGTCATGGCATTCGATGCACATATACACTCAAAGGTATTAGTAGCGCGGACAGGCTTTATTATCTTGATCAACATCTTGTTGAACAACCAAAGGAGACGATAGGCAGTTGCCTCCACATCGAGCCAGAAGAAGGATACGAAGAAGTGCAAAAACTTCTCGAAAAGGAGTACGGAGACCCATACAAGGTCTCTACTGCCTACATGCAGAAACTCAGCAACTGGCCATTCATTAAGTATGACGATGCTCCAGCCCTAAAGTGCTCCTCCCTCTCTTATTAAATGCAAGAACGCAATGAAAAGCCTCGCACATTTGACTGTTTTGAATCATCCTCCAAACATGCAGACCGTCATGCAGAAATTGCCAACAAACTTGCAAACAAAGTGGCACGAAACCACAGTAAAGGGCAAACGAAAGGATGGAAAAGTTGCAAGCTTCGTAGACTCGACCGAATTTGTGGAGCACGCAGCTGAATCCGCAAACGACCCGATTTACAGCAAAGACGGGCTTAACAGTGCAAGAACAAAGCCCAAATCGTACAACCCCCCAGACGACAGTAAAAAGTTGCCACCTCCTAAACCCAAAAGTTCCAGCTTTGTTACCAACATGGATATAGATGCCAACTCCTCTCCTCCAAACGGGGCCGGGTCTCCCCACCTAAATATCACGGTTGACTAATGCCCTCTGTGTGATAACCCACATGATCTTGAAGACTGTGAAATCTTCAAGAGAAAATCGGTGATGGAGAGAAGAACGACTCTTATGGAAAAATCCTTGTGTTTTGGCTGCTACAGAAGATATCATGTTTCCAAGAACTGCAAGAAGAAGAGAGTGTGTAAGAAATACAAGAAACCACACCCCACCCTACTGCAAGTGGATGGCTTTTCATTTGTGAAAGAAAGCAGGGCTGACGAAAAGCTAAACGGGAAGACTGTTAAAGTCAACAACGCCTGCACGGATATTCCACACAACGACTATAGCAAAGATATTACTTTGCAAGCTATTCTTCCCGTGATAGTTAAGCAGAAGGAGACCAATAAGGCAGTGAAGACCTATGCCTTTTATGACAATGGAAGTGTAGGTTGCTTCCTTACTGAAAGCCTGAAAAACCACTTGGAAGCAGCAGGTACAAAGACAATGCTGCAGTTATGAACTATGCATGGTCACAGCCTCGTTGAAAGCATCATCGTCAAGGACCTGGTTACTGATCTGGACAGCAGAAATTCTATCGAATTACCGCGAGCTTACACAAGAGACGAGATTCCTGTCGGTCATGACCAGATTTCAGCCCCTGAAATTGTCAGTCGCTTGGATCATCTTAAAGAAATTGCCAATGAAATCCCAGCCTACGATTGCGATTTGGACATTGACCTGCTAATAGGAAGTAATTGCCCAGGTGTGCTTGTTCCGCATAGCGTGGTACCAAACAAGGGCAATGGTCCTTTTGCCTTAAGGCTCAATCATGGCTGGATGGTCAGTGGTCCTCTGCAAGTAACAATGGAACCATTAACAAATAAAGTAACTGTAAACAGGATCGCTGTGAGAGAGGTGGAGAACATAAAAGAAATCGTCAGCCCTAAATCACTACTGAAGATGTTTGAGCTTGACTTCAGTGAGAAAGCCTCAAGCAACCTTCCAGAAGAACATTCCCAGGAAGATAAAGATTTCTTACAAAAGTGTCCAACAGTATCCGGCTTACAGCAGGGCATTATGAAATCCCTCCCCTTTCTGGCAGTCTGAAGTGGATCTACCGAACAATCGAGAACAAGCCGTTAAGCGAGTGCTCTGGCAAAGAAAGAAAATGATCCAGAATAACCAGTACCGCAACAATTATGTAGCCTTTATCAACGAAATAATTAACACAGGTTACGCAGAGAAGGTCCCTCAAGAAACTCTAAAGACAGATCCAAGTAAGGTGTGGTACATACCTCATCATGGCGTCTACCATCCTAAAAAACTCAAGAAGATCAGAGTGGTTTTGGACTGCAGCGCCAAGTTTGCTGGACCGTCCCTGAACGACCAACTACTCCAAGGGCCTGATCTTACCATTTCTCTGGTCGGCGTCCTAACTCGTTTCAGACAAGAGCCAGTGGCCTTCATGGGCGATGTCGAAGCCATGTTCTACCAAGTCATTGTTCCCGTAGGGCAACACGACTTCTTACGTTTCCTGTGGTGGCCAAACAGTGACCTGAATGCTCAACTTGTGGAGTATCGAATGACTGTTCACCCCTTTGGAGCTGTGTCTTTGCCAAGTTGCTCCAACTACGCCCTACGAAAGACAGCAGACAATAATGAAGAAGAATATGAAAGTGCTGTTGCAAGTACGATGCGTCACAACAGATCTTAACAATAAGATCTTTCGCTCAGCCTTTATAATTCTTGCTTTTATAGTTTTAAACAGCTTTACAGTGTGTAAGGGGCTGGAAATGTTACCGCCAAATATTTTATAGTTTTTAATTTCCTTTCTAGCCTTTAAAGTTTCTTTGTATTAATCATAGGATGTCCTTTTTTGTGGTTATTTTTGCGGATGTGTTTGCCCATGTACGGTAAACGAAACAAAGAAATCTATTATGCTTTGTATTAGGTACTATTTCTTCTAACGTGTTCAAAAAAACGAGTTGTAGTCAATGTGTCATCGTGTTAAGATCAAACTCTTAGGCTCAACTCAACGCATGTGAAATCCCTGACGCGGACACAGAAGTATGTTTTTTCATTATTGAATATCTTTTATTGTCTTTGCATTACCAAACGTTTGTTTCTTAAGTTTGTAGTAGCTTTCTAATTGTAGTTTCTACTTTGTTATTTGTTTCTTAGTTTTCGAAACCGTTTCACCGTTTTCACCGTTTCTCAATTGTTTCTCAACAACGCTTCTTTACGATGCTTCTATACATCGCTTTGATATTTGATTCGTTATGCTTCGCATCATCTATGTACATCGCTTTGCTTCAATAAATGCTGTTTACAATAAACTGTGTCACGAACATTATTCTGGGTAATGTTTGAAACGCGTTTAGAATATCTGTGACAACAAGAGGATACGTGATTCACAAACCATCCTGTGAGTAACGTTAAGGTCTGCGCTCACAGACACATTGTTTGCTAAATCAGCCAAGCGAATGATGAAATGTAAATTTGATGAATGAAATTAGAAAGTTGCACAGCCAACCACCAAAAAATCACTTGCTTAGAAAAATGAGTAGAGGAGGTTAAGCTTCTACTTTCTCGTATCAAAGAGCAGTTTTAATGTCCAGAAAGCAAACAGAGTACTTTGTATGAAACCTAGGGAGATCTAAAGTTGCTGGAAAGTTGCCTTAGAAGAAAGAGCATGGCAAAGGTAGCCGAAGTTTTTTCTGTGCTGGCGTGATTTTTATACAATCGTAATAATTCAGGTAATAATTCAGACCAACTTTGTGAATTCAAATCTTAAAAGAAAAATCTTACCTTTGTGTGGTACTCCAACCAAGTAGCAATGAGAGCAATAAGCAATAATATTTTCGAAAACTAACTGAGAGATGTGTTCACCTGCCTCAGTCTACACGTGTGTGGGAATAGTAACCTGGCCGATTACGACACTTTGTTGGTTTCCTCATGCACAGAACAAAAAGTTGAACTTTAATGCATTTTCGGTTACAAAGTTAGAAATATATGAATCTTATAAATTGTGGTTTTGAACCAGTTTGCTGGAAAAGGTGAAATATGGATTTTTTTCTTTCCTCTCACTCTGCTTTCTGAAAAACCCATTCAACAGCCGTCTAAATTTGTTTAGCTAGTGGCCTTGTAATGCGAGGAAAAACAATTTAAAAAGAAGTGTGATAAAAAAAACTGGCTGCAAAAGGAAAGATCGTTTTGAATGTAGATGTTCCCATTTAATAACCCGTGAATACCTAGTACAATTTCTATTTTCAGTAACAGCCTATTTTTTGTTATGTTAATTACTTGAATCCCAATGTTTAGCGCAGCGTTACAGCCCTAAATTGACAACGCTGGAAGAAAATATTATCATTGTAGTGGTCTTATTTCTTTGTCTATTCTGAAATGCATTTCACTCTAAACCATCCATCAATATCAGCGCAGTATCGCTGTGTCAAAATCTTATCAGTTATGTCACAATACTGTGCGTGCAGTCATGTGACCTGTCACATTATCAACTGAAACGACTCCACGATCAAAGAATAGCAGATATATTGAATAATTTTCCACTTTTGTAGGACAGTTGCTCTTTTTATGCAGGACTGTGGCTACTACATGAGAAACAAAATCCCAGCCTTGTTTCCATGCTAGAATTTCAGTTAGCCACCTTAAACCCGCTAAAACTGTAATTATGGGATACTTCCCTGGTGGGTCCATAGCTAATATTGTTCAGTAGGTATGTCCTTATCTATGTGGCAAATTTGGTGCTTTTACCATAAATCTCACAATTCTGTCATATTTTCCACCAATCTGCTGGACTGGGGGAGGGGAATATTTTGCAACATTCTAATCGAGGGCCCTGCCAATACAGGCAAGACATTTTTACTTAATCCGTTCAATACTGTTTACAGTCCTTCACTAATCCCGCCACATCCACTTTCACCTGGATCAGTGCAGACAAGGCAAAGGTCATGGAGCCCAAATTGCCCGCAGAACTTGAGGAGAAAAATAATCGTAGCTAGCGAAGGAAACTATTCGAACGAATGCTCCAGTTGCAAAAACATGATGAACGAGGGCAGGCAGCTGAGAAATACCGTAAAGACGAAAAGGGAAAAGTTCAAGAAGAGAGAAGCACTAAGAGCGGCTCAACTGAAACTGAAAGGTATGTTTAGCATCCAGACGAATGATTATGGATCTTCATGTATTTCCTGCCATTTTAAAATATGGTGTGGGATGCAATGATTGTTTCCTTTAGAACCTCCATCGCCTCAGTGTGAAATGACTGGTGGTGAAGTATTTCATTTTAGTCCCCAATTAGTGTGTAATTTTTGTGGATGTTTTTATTTGTCGGTTTTTATGGGTGTGTTTTGATGTTCATTTTGTATCTTTGTTTCAGGGTCTCCATGAGGGGCACAAATCTTCGCACGAAACCCAAACATATTTATTTTTTTTGTCACAATTGTTGTTGCTGTTTAGATTTTGCCACAGCTGCAAGCATGATAATCCAATAGTGGACATAGACCAGGTTGGAACAGAAGCAGTTGTGACAACCAACTGCTCAAATCTCAAATGCCCAAACCAAGGCATACATGGCACAGCCAGCCGATGATACCTGGAACGAACCTGCCAGCTGCAATTCTGCTAGCTGGAGGGTCAGCATCAAAAGTAGTCACTATCTTTTCTTGTATGGGTCTTGGCCGCATATCACTTAACACATTCTTCAAATATCAAGGGGTAGGTAAATTCACAAAAAAAACTAAAAAAAATTACTATTGAAAAATTATTATTAATAGACAATTTTGGCTATTTTCTTTTTGAACAAGCTATTTCCAACAATTCAACTATAATGACAGACATACAAGAAAAAGATGCCGGACAAGATAAAAAGCATCAGAGAGGGGATCATCATAGCAGGTGACGGTCGCCATGATAGTATCGGACACTCTGGAAAGTTTGGTGCCTACACCATTTTTAGTGCAGAGTGCACTATTGGGATGGTTATGGGAGCTGCCTGCCGCTAAGGAACTAAGGTGCTATGGTGCTATTGCCCTATGGCGCTAAGGTGTAAACTTTAATGTTTGTTTAATTAATTAATTTCAATTAATTAATTAGTCTAGAGGCAAGGAAGTAGTGGAGGTGGCATGGGAAAGGTACATGTGTACTCTACATAAAACACATTCCATCGCCATCACTTAAGTTTGAACATTGCAAAGCTATATTTGTTTCAGGTAACCCCTTGCTCTCCTTGTGGTACCATTCTCCTTAGAACAAAACTAATTTGCTCTAAACCCATGTGTAGATTAGTTAGCGTTCATGGCTTCTATATTAGGTGAAGGATACATTGCATACGGAATCACGCACAACTGTTGAGTGGTTTCCCTTATGGTGGAACTAAACATGTAAGACGCACGCATCATTAGTGTTATACACTATCTTTCCACGCAGGATTTTATGTCATGCCATGTGACCAAGGATGGCGGTTATTTTTCAGGTAGCGTCAATTGTCCCTTTTTATTGCAAAAGTGAAACACTCTGGCTGCGTAGCTTATAGAATTACAAAAAGGTCGGTTCAACAAATATCATCAGCTGTTTTCAATCTACAATAGTGTGCTTGTCAGGGTTCTAATGTATTGCTTCTCCTTAGCGGCTTGTTTATTTCTTGCCTTAATTGTGTCTGTAAGAGACAGACCAAATTGCCCAAATCCCCAAATTGCAAATTTGTAACAAAAGAGACCAGGAAAATGCTCAAATATTGCTGCAGACTCCGTGGCACCTAATGAAAGTGCAAATTAATTTAATCCGTCTTTGAGGAGACTCGTTCATATCGGCCAAGTAGTGCTGTTTATCTTCAATACTTTTCGTTGAAATGCTTCTCAGCCATCAATATTGTTTTGTGTTAATTTTGAATTGTTTTACTGTTAACAACAAAGGTAGCAGCAGAAAAAGAAAGTGGTATCCGTGACTGACAATTAAATTAGTTCTTATTCATTGGTAAAAATTTGCATTTTTAGTAAAACAACATTGTTTCTGTTCCGTTTCTTCATCACTACATCAGATATTTAACTTTCTTTCACTTATCTCCAAAAAAACAAGGACATCTTCCGTATGTTTTGGAGAAAACAAGGGTTTCATATTACATGCCTTTGCGAGGAAAACAAAAGTATCAAGTTACAAAGTTGGCGTGAAGAGCTAAATTGTCACGTTTGCTGCTTCAACGTATTATTGAATTTAAAATGAACGAAAATCAACGTAAACCACCAGTAGTAATTAATTTGTGCATAGTTTTTAGACCTTGAATGAAAATACAACCTTGAAACATACACACTGCAAAGGGGAAAAGCCCTAGCAGACTACCAAGGTAGACACAAACCGGAAGTGAACCGAGCAGGGGTGAGTACTTATGGGACTACTGTGCCAGAGCTATCAATTGCGCTCTGCACTATCTGAGATTGTCTCACTAGTTTCTGCACCCACGGCACGAAAAATTGGATTTACTCTAAATTTGATCCAGATCAAAGTCGAGGTCAAATATGATCATAGCTTTGATCCAAACTTTGATGCGCGTCAAATGTGTGTCAAAACTGTCATGGCTTTGCCGATACCTTTGATCCTTGTCAAAGAAGAGGGCAAAGGTGATCTTAACTTTGACTCCACCTTTGACGCATGTCAAAGGAGGAATCAAATATATTATGGATTTGCCATACATTTGATCCCTGTCAAAGGCGAGGTTAAACATGTCAATAGCTTTGACTACAGTTTTGACGCACGTTAAAGGCGTTCAAAGGCACCACGGCTTTGCATACCTTTGATCTCTTATGTCAAAGGCGTTCAAAGGCGCGATGGCTTTGTACACCGTTGAAATCCTTGTTAAAGGTGTGATCAAATATGTTTATCGGGTTGATTTTGTTTAAGGTGTCTATCAAAGTCAAAATCTACTGACGAAATATAATATACTAATTGCTTTTTGGTCACTACTGTTTGATTGTTAAAATAATATATCTCCAGATACATAAGCTTTAAAAATTCGTTGTTTTTAGCGCAATTTTTGTGTTTGTGTGCGAGCCTGAATAAATGAAGTCAAAATTGTAATATTGTTATCTCTCTTGATATTACAGGGTTCATACCCTTTTTCAGAAACAAATTTCCAGGACTTTTCCAAGGCTCAGATTGATTTTTCCAGGACTCTAAAATTCACATTAACCCTTTCACTCCCAAGATCTCAATGCTAATTCTCCATACTGTCTGTCGTATTTTTCAAATTTTTTACTTGTGTTCAGTTTAACAGATTTCCAGAACTTTCCAGGACCAGTAGCCTTTTTCTAGGACTTTCCAGTCCTGGAAAATGCCACAACAAAATTCCAGGACTTTCCAGGTTTTCCAGGACCCGTACGAACCCTGTGATAAGCCTAGGTGCTTCTGAGGAAAACAATGGCAACATTCGGGCTTCTTCAACACTAAGAATATCAATACTCAGAATAAAATTTACAAACAGTGAAAAAGTCTTAAATAAGTTACAAAACAATAGCATACAAAGAGAACAAAGAAATAAAAAAATATTTCACATTAGATTACATAAGAATTACGTAATAATAAAAATAGCAAAACGCCCACTAAAAAGCAAATAAAATAAAATAAAATACAGCAACAAGATGGTGTTAATTGTAGCGAATCCTATTCCTGGAATTAAACTCGCACCTTTTGTTGAGTCCATGACAGGCAATTTCAAAAAATGGAATGCAATCCAAATGCAGGTTATATTATTTGTAGCTTTTCCTAAGATTGGGTGTAGTCAAACATTATCCAGAATACTGGCAAGAGCTAAACACACAGACTAAATTTTAATTCAACGCCTTATTAAATAAAGGAACTCTAGATACCAATGCCTCATGCATTAATAAGGTATCCAATAACGAATTCTTAAATATGACCACATGGCCAACATTAATAACAAAGTGAAGTGTTAAATGACTAAATGTCCAACAACAAAATATTCAATGTCAGTGTCCACTGATATAGCAAGGTGTGTATTAATTACAAAACTGTTCAGTGATAATATAATGTCTACTAAAAACAACTCCTTTAAGTTGATTCCATAACCAAAAAAAACTAATTATACTTTAAAAGCCCTATTTACAGCAAATAAATAGCGAAGCAGATAATGCCTCACAAAAACTATTTCCTTAGATAACAATCAATTAAAGGCCACCTATTTAACAGAAAGACTAAAGCTTAAAGATGACCATAAATTTATATAACATTGAAGTCGTCAATTTCTCAGTTGCAATTTCAGTTGTATTTACTATCTTTACATGCCAAACGTGCACGGTTTTATTTGCCGATCCCGTTAAACGGAAATCATCTAGCTACTTTAATGATGCTCCTGCACTGTAAAAAAATAAATTTTACGCGAGCAATCTCTCTCTTTCCAATCTCCACATGCGACTAATGATTTTCAACAATTCACTGACCATTTACCCGGTACAATAAAGCAATTTTCGATTGAGTCCCGTGAAACCTCTACCAAAGTAATCTCTCTAGCCAGTCACAAAGAGACAGAGAAATAGTAACCCCTGCTGATTTTTCGCGATACGTACGTACCCCGCATAGTATAACATCTTCTCTGTGCTATCCTTAATTAATTAGAACACGCGTTACAGGAAATGTTCCTTCCATATACCTTACTCATTAAATAATGGCTTTTGCGTTTTGGCTAGAAGATCAGGTTAACAAACACGGAAAGTAAATAACACTGTGTTAAAAAATTTGAATAATGACCATGTTGAAATATGTCTCTATCTTTCTTTTTGCTTTCAGGTTTTCTTTTTCTTTTTTTTTCAACTTTTTGCTCAAACAATAATATGGACCTTTCTTGTGTTATGGCGTGACATTTAGTGTTGTTCAATTCTTTCCTTATCTACACACATTTACACACATTTCAAGACCTGACGGTGAGGCTATTTGCATAGCTTGTGATCTCCCATACGAATGTCTCTTGATGACCCTAAGGCCAGACCGGAGAACATCTAGCCCAGCATAGCGGCTATTTATGAATACACTCATATAGCAAACCTTATTTTTCCTGATATGACGGACTCTTGATTTTCACTGTTACAGATAAAAGTGCTTAAACTGTATTGTACAAATTCTTGTTCTTAGGCATTCTTGTTTGGATTAAAAATATAACTCAAACAATGGGATAAACATGGTAAACCAAAATATCTATTTAGCCAACATACATCTTCAGAAGGAACCGTAACAATTTTTGACAACTATATATACCGTTGTAAGTTATTATTAAAATGCGTTTGTCAAGCTCCGACGGCCTAAGAACAAGAGTCTGAATGATACAGTTTAAAACGCTCTTATCCGTAACAGCGAAAATAAATAGTGTGCGCTATAATTTTAAATTTACAAGTGCTTTAACTCTGAATGGTTTTTAAACTAACCACGGCAATCATCCTAAACGAACGAGATTTTCCTTGAGATAGGACAAACCACAAGAACGTTTTCTCCTTTGACCTTCTGGAATGCAGGCACAAATTTAGATTTAATCCTCTGCACTGGAAGGAATGAAGCTGGCCCTAGTTGCTCAAACTGATCTTTGCAACACACCTTCAACGGCTGACCAAAATAACACTGCTCCGGGTGACTTTCGTACCACATAACATAAGCGAGAAGAAAACATCGGTATTCGCCACCAATGCAGACATTCTGTCGTATGTAGAACTTCACGCAACCTGCTCTTGGTTCCGATGTGCTAATATCAATTCGCCCACCTGCGGAAACCCATGATGCCAAAATGTAAGATGAACGAAGTGACCTGGAATCCGAAGAGCCATATCGCTCGCCACCAATTTCTACAGAGGAAAACCTTTCAAAATTTCCAAAGACACTTTCTTCCTGGACATCTGGGCACAAATACTTGTACATCTGCCAGAGGTATGGAACTTCGTGCTCCTCTAGACAATCCAGGCATGATGGTGGTAGACATCGATAGAGCGAAACTTCATTCCACAGATGGGTTCTTTGCACTGGACCATTGCACAGCGAAGCAAGCGCACGGAACAACTGTACAGGTTCAACTTCAATTTCTCCCAGTGTTCCTGTCTGACCAGCTGTTTGAAAAAGAGACTCGAAATCGCTGCGAAAGGAATCAGGAAAGGAAATCTCTTGAACAGATTGGTCACGAAGAAATTTCCTCATCAGCTGCAGCTCAATCGAGCGATTATTTGTTTGAAAACCTCCCATGCCATTGTACCTTTCGAAAGAGAACAGCCAGAATGCGTACACAGGACCAAAGTCCAGCACACATTCACAAAGGTGAGTGTGCATGTGCATGTTGGGTGTCACTCGTTCTGCACCGTACAGTCTTTCAAACTGAACACAAAATGTCTTTAAAAGGGAATCAGCTTTCAATGTGTCACTGATGGTAATGAATGGGCTGCAAAGTATGGAGCATGCAAGAACAAAAGCTCTCCACACTTCAAGATGATCCTCTGGAAGTTCTCCTTTAAGAGCGTAAAGTGACATGACCAAAGTCCAGGTCTTCCACTGATCGGCCGTAAAACCTCCGAAACTAAATGCAATTTTGTTTGGCAAACGGCCAAGACTCGCTGGAAAACGCACTTCGTCAACCTTCTGTTGAATTTTTTTCAATTGGGCCTCTGAAAGTAACGGCTTAGCCCCGTCAAGCCAGACATTTTGCATGATGCGCTTTGCACTGCTCATAAAAAGATTGTGCATAGGGTCGACAACTGTGAATCGCACACAATCAAAGTAGGGCAGGCACATTAGTTCAGTAAATCGTGTTCCGTATTTACTTTCAATAGACTGTTTATCTTTCATAGTTTCTTGATTAAGTGCTTCTTGTGCCTCTTTTCTGTGTTCTGCATTTGTTCTCTTTTCACACGTATCAAATCCACCATAGTTCCGTTTATCACCAAAGCCACCTTCGAATGTTTTTTTGCATTTGCTACATCCTTTCCTGGCTGCAAAGCTGAGGAAACCGCTGACCTGTTTTAGAGAGAGAAACAAATTATATAAATTTTATTATCACTAATTTAATCAAGTAGAAGCAACTATTATTGATCGAGTTTGTATTGGACATGAAACAGTGCATCTTTTGCCCTTAAATTTAAGTCTAAATGTTAACAAATAAATTATAGAAATTCGCGTGATGTCGCACTGTGTACATGTGACGATAACCTCACGTGAAAAAGTTGGGCTGTGCATTAGAATAAAAGTATATTGACGTAAATAAATTTTAGGTAAGTGTTTGGATAGATCTTTTGTTTATGTCACTTGGCTGGAAGAGTTAGCGTTTTCCTGTGTTGGCTCACCTTTAGAGGAATATATGTATTTCTACCATGCCATTGAAAATAGGCTACAATGTACTTATTTGACAGTGTTGGCCAATGTTCTTATTTTCTGTGCACGGTACAAGTGGGTCGTTTGCTTAGTATGCAGAGAGTACGCAAATTAATCTGCCTCAAAGAAACGGCACTCACTGGGATTGCTTAATTCTTCTTAAGGTAAATATAATAATTTGGATAAGGAGGAATCAGCAATTACAGAGAAATTCAATGAAATCTTCTGACTCCCGTACGAATAGCAAATACAAGTCGCCATACGGGTGCCGTACGAATAGCCACTGCGAACTTAATTTGCCGAACTTTATTTAGTTTAAACCAAATCACATGAAAATGTCAGTGATTTTCCGGCAAAGGGAAAACTGCTTATAAAATACGTTATAATAATTTATGCATTAGGTTAGGCTCATGAAAAGTTCGACGTCTGAATCAAAGCCGTTCCAAAGCCGAAATTCCCGGCTGAGCTAGGCGGGAAGAACGGCTGGGCCGTTCCAAATTCGAATAGCCGTTCTTAATTGATTCAAACGCCGAACTTTTCATGTACTTAATTCAACGTATTTGGTTCGGCTCATGGAAAGTTCGGCGTCTGAACTGGGCCTAATTATAAGTCGCAACTAAATTAAAGTAATGTTAGTATTGTAAGTAATGGTAGTTAGTATTGTAAATAATGTGTGTATTCCAATAAAAATTTGTTCTTTGGAGAAAAAAAAAGTTTAAGGGGACAAAACAATATTGCATGCTATAATCTAAATGATTGCCTGACATCATTTAACCATTCACAATTACCTGAAAAGCACGCAAAGAAACACAATACCTCAGTCCCTAACATTGTACAGTTTACAATTCTTTAATGTCTATTTGCGGATACCTGATCATCAGGTCAACTCATCAAGTAGTGTCAAACACCCGAAAGCTTCAACTTAATACTACTGAAAATGCACACCAAAAGGAAATACTTCAAAAAGCTGCGGCAACCTTCTTCCTATTCAAACCAACGTTGGCTTGGAAAGCTAGAGCTATGACACGACATTTATCTTCCAAAAGCTTGCCGAATTCCTAGTATGAATCACTCCATGTGGCTGATATTGGGATGGTAATGGTTCATGCACTAGTTGCATGAGCTGAATGACCGAGGAAAAAACCGGTGCTGGCCAGCCTGTCAGGAAACTCTCCTTTGAAGGAAACGCAGAACGAACAAGCCATTATCGCGGTGCGATGGTAGTATTTCAGTTGATGGTGTTGTTTCCTGGAGGTTGCACCGCTTGTAAACTGGAATACCCTGCGCTAACTTTAAACTCTCATCCACAAAGTTGGGCTCAAGAGGGATCGTAAGTCAAACTTTTAGCATTTGAGACCAGTGCAGTTGTTGCCTCCGGCTGAACGCATACTTTCGTTCAACTAGGATATTTTAGCCGGCCCTCCAAATCGAAAACAGCCACGCTGCTCTGGGAACTAATTAATCGTAAGCAAACCGCCAGCCATGGTGGAATTGACGATCTTTCTTTTTCGCTCCTTGATCGAGTGAATATAATTGTCACAGGGTACCTTTTTCCCGTTGAGTCTGAGAAGCGATGGCTTTCGATCGACTCCAAGCCGCTTTTCGTGCTTTCAGCATAGTACGCAAACTTGTCAAATTCGATTCTAAAGCAAGCTTGAACTGCTGAAGTGAAAACATGTCACATGTGTGTGTGTACATTACGGCTGCAGTCTCCACCCACCTCGATCCTCTTTATCAGCGAATATATATATAGAAGTTCCGAAGACCTTGAAATTGTCAAAACCCCACCTTAATATATTTTGGCCCGGGACTTGCGCATGATCTGAGAAGAGGAGGGACGAATACCACTGGCAGTTATGAGATTTTACTAACAGGGTTGCGACTTACTCCTTGATAACACTGGTGAAACTAGCTTTCACTGTAAATAATGAATAATAAGCTAGGAAAAATGTAACTTCGCTAACAATATAAAAAGAGGAGTTTAGACTCCACAGCCACTAGATGTTGGTAACTCTATTCTATAAACACATGGAATATCTGAGCTCTAATTTAATCACCGCAGGCGACTTTTGTTGAAACAACTGAACGAGTACATTTGCAAGTTGGAGAAAATCAATTATAAGTAAACGCATCTTCATGAGCCATGAGCGCTGGCGGCGATGAATGACTGGGTTAACACCGCCCCTTACTCGACCTTGATAATACAGCGAAAGAAAATCAAGTCGAGTATAGTCAACTTCTCACCTATAAATATAAATAATAAAATTTGGCATCACTCTTCCAAAAAGGAAGGTAATCTGGCTACTAGTGTACATGTAAATGTGTACTGACAGATTGCCCTTTCTTTCTTCACCCGATTTTTCGTTACACTTGTGTTCCTGTGTTTCTTTCAAAATTCGAGTTTTGTGGTCATTGTGTAGTAGTAACAAACTAAACTGAAAAAGTGCTGAAAAATACTTGAAACTGGCAGTTCAGATTTCTCTTGTCAACTACAATTTTGAATGACCACGTGTTTGCTTAATTTAATTT
The DNA here is from genome assembly GCF_964199315.1 of Orbicella franksi. NCBI lineage: Eukaryota > Metazoa > Cnidaria > Anthozoa > Scleractinia > Merulinidae > Orbicella > Orbicella franksi. The sequence goes on along the minus strand of NC_138154.1, from coordinate 5,759,676 downwards.
GTGATCCGTAAGAGGAGAGACGATAAAAGAGATCGGACGTGCCTACCTTTCTAGCCGCTGGCAAATCCGAGGCGACACAAAGAAGAACTCCCTTCACAATTTCACTGCCAACGAGCCAACCTTCCCATAACACAAGGAGTTCGTCCACCAAGGGGCTAAGGTAGGTATTAATATTGCCAGATGGTTCATGAGGTCCTGGGATGACGCCGACAAGTATAACGTTTTCAATTTTGAACCGTTCATTTCTGGGCAAGTTCATCACAACGAGATAAATCACACCAACACTGTACCTTGCCAACTTGAAGGGCTGGAACCAGTCTACGTTAAGCATTAAAGCAAGAGACCTCTCTCCGGCGAGTAAAGGCTCCCCATCTACAAACAAAAACTCACACCATACTCTCCCATCAACAACGTCCGCAAGGATTTCCGACACCGAATTTAATTCCCGTCCTGTTTTCCATAAATTACACTTACTCCAAAAGTCCTTTCTGCATAGAAAACTCTTTAAGGTATCCAAAATTTTCATGTAACTATAAACTTTATGGGGGTAAAGTCGTATCGAACCATCTTTCAGTCATACTTCTTTCAAAAGATGTCCCCCATTTAACTCTCCACAGGTGGCGCGAAATCTTCGATGTCGGTGGTTCGGGAAGGGGCGATGTGAGCACTTCTTTGGAATTCGTCGCCGGCCAATGGTAACAAAACAGTCAGAGAAATCATAAAGAGAGTGGCAGTTCGGACAAACAACGTACTTCATAAACCTGTCTCGGTCTAGCCCAAGTCTCTTCCTAATAAAATAAACAGAGGTAGGCAAAAACATAACAACACCTCCAAACCAAGGGGCATGACGTTGGCATACGGTAAATAAAGTGTTCAAGAATCTCAGCATGAGTTCTAACGCACTATCTGATATTTGGAACTGGGCAATCCAAAACAATAGAAACAAACATATCCACTTCACCAGAGCCAGCTGGACAGAAAATCTGCCTTCATCTTCTGCTTCGACTGAAAGTGACGTGGCCGGTCGCCGTCCGTCTAAATCCTCGTCGTTAAAATCAGTCACGATATCTTCTCTAGCATCCTCCCAGAACTCTAGCGTACTTCTAGCTTTTTCCGTGTCCACCTCCATGTAATCGATTTCTTCTGCTGCTGCTTCGTTGTCGAATTCGAAGCCTGCAAACCCAGAGGCACAGTCGTACATTTCACCGTCCTCATGACGACGATTTGGAACTGTATTTTGGTCGGATTCCTCGTCCGAGGAAGAATACTCCTCCCATGAACCTGTCTTCTCGTTCAAATGTAACTCTTTATGCCTTCTGTATGTTCGTGGAGCAACAAATTCTCCACAATGAGGACAGAGAACCTCGTTCATTTCCATTTTAAGCAGATTATCAACTGTTAACGGATCGCGGAACTGAAAATGCACGTGAACTTTAAAAAAATCTATTTAAACATAACGTTTACTCACAGTCCTCTATAAAAGGTCCTCATTCCTAAATATGGGTTAAGACACAAATGTTCCCGTATATTCCTTTTATGGAAGACAGCTATTAAAACGCGGGAAAACTAATCTTTTCTGTCTGAGAAAACCTTCAAAACTTCTCCATTGTGGACAAACAGACCTTTTTTCCCCTTTGTGATTATGACTCTGGACCCAAGAAGGCAAATGGCATCTCAGAGGGCAAATCCTCTTCGTTCTACATCAGAATTGCAAAGTGAGGATCCAGAAGGGGATAGCGGAGTCGGAGCTTTGTTAGCAATAATAGCACGACAAAACGAAGATATTTTAAGTAAGTTAACAGCTCCCCAAGACAGAGGGGAAGAAGTCAACAACTCAAGAAAACATGTGCCTAAAAAACTGGAGGTAAGTTTTGAGTTATTTTGCTTTGAATGAACCTCTTTCATCTTATATCATCTGAACAAAAGACCGCAAGCTCAAGTTTACATGTACGGCGAGAACCTGTCCAGCACGGTGCACCACTTCGACAAAACTGAAGCTGGAGCGTTAAGCTTGGTTTAATGAATTAAATAGTTCATCTCAATGACGAAAAGTTAAAAGGTCTTCTCTTATGTTAACGGTCTTCCTAATACATGTAGACCTATTCAGATTCTGGGGAAGGAGTTCAATATAAAAATTTTGTAACCAAAATTTCATTCATTAGTTGATCCCATGATACAACTTTAGAGATTTGAGGATCAATTTAGTACTTCCCCTGAGTTGGGAAGTCAAAGAAGTAAAGAAATATCACGCAGGTTTCTCATGTATCAGAACCACTGCAGTATGCTTTCATCTTCCACAACACAAAGCCATAATTCTCATTATAAAGGTGTCTGTAATAAAAGTTAAGTATCTCACGGAGAGATAAAGTGCATTGGTGATGTTGAAGATACTGCTGATGCTGGCTAACGGCGAGGATGGTGACCAGGTATATTTGGGAATTTTTAGAAGAGGTCAGGCAGTCAAAAAAGAGTATAGCATGCACGATTAACTTAAATTCAATTCGGCTGAGAGGCAGTGTGAGACATGTTTTACAACGTGGTTAACTATTTAATTTTACTAACCTAATGTAATAATATACATGAAAAAATTACTCGATTCTGATTGGCTGAAAGCAGTGCAGTTCAAGTGTAACACCACTCCAAAAAGTGTAACACCAGTGCAAATTACACATCGCAATTCTGAGTTATGATTGGCTGAAAGACCAAAGGAAATTTTCTAAGCCAATGATATCACATAAAATGTTGATTAAAATTTTCTGCGAAAACTTTGAAAAAAGTTTTCTCGAATGAGAAAAAATGGCTTCAAGAAAGATCTTCCAGCACTTCCTCCACGCCAATGTTTTCATGCTTATATTATCAATATGGTTTTTCTACTTCAATTTGGAATTAGTTTGCA
>NC_138154.1:5731780-5754280 GCF_964199315.1 Orbicella franksi | reverse complement strand
CTGTAAGTGATTCATGGCACAAAAAGTGTCGCGTGATTCAGATTACCCAAAGTATTGGCTTCTGTAACTATGATGTTGATGACAATCTGCATTTAACAGACATCAAAATGACAGAAAATTATAATGGTTCACACAAGGACTGGTAGCTATCGAAATCATGAGTTTGATTGGCTGAAATCAATATTGACTGTGGTCTAGATTTTCCCATTTAGACTGGCATCTAGACTGGTTACATTACTGGTATGTGGTGAAAAAAATTGCAAACTAAAGTACAGAAATATTGACTATTTTCTTCGAAACGGAAGTGCCAAAAAGCCCAATGAGAAAAAAAAAGTAAAGAGGATGAGCACACTTTACAAGATTTAAGTTCAGCTCATTGTCGTTTGCAAGTAAAATGTCAGCTAGTGCAAGCCAGTTACATTAAACAATTGGGTCTCTGTAAAACGCAGACCAGATGGCAGCAGATGGCAGTTGGAAAAATGCAGACAATGAAATTGGGACAGAAAAATGCAGATGATAAAATGAGGATGGAAAAATGTGGATGACAAAATGTGGATGGAAAAATGCAAATGACAACGTTACAGATGATAAAGTCCTTATGAGGGTAAAATAACTATGATGTTCTCTTAGCAACAGCCGATTTTCAATATTTGAGGTAGGGAGAAGTGGAATATCCATCAACAGAATTCAATCATCACAGAAAGTTTACACTGTAGTTGCCTCTGATGGCTGGTGGTGAAAATATTTGTGAGATTGAGGCTCTTTTTGGTGCACTAAAAAGTCAAAGACAAGAATAAACTATTATCAATTCAAAGAGATAAGGTATGATTTAAGATTAAAACCTTTTGATGGATTCAATCCTGAATTATTTTCCTTTTACTTTATTTTATTGTTTTTTTTTTCGACTGGCATAAAAATGTTTTGATCTGTTTTGTTATTGAATTTAAAAAAATTAGATTCTCCCAGCCTAAATTCTTTAAGATGGCCTGGTTTATTTCCAACTAAGGACTGTGGGGAAATGTCCCCTGATAAGGATTTTATCATCCACATTTTCATATCTGCATTGTGTCATCCGCATCTTATCATCTGTATTTTGCCATTTTTCCATCCACATTTTGTCATCTACATTATTCCATCCACATTTTGTAATCCGCATTTTTCCACCTGCCATCCACCATCACACGGTCCACATTTTCCAGAGACCCTAATACATCACAGATAACAACATGTGCTAAACATTTCATTAACACCTGAGTCACACATGTGTATGGAGGTTGGGTGCCAAGGAAACTGGGGGCTAGAGCTGCCGACCCCAAACCCATGGAGCAAGAGCACCCCCAAAAGCTTGCCCAGCCATAAGCCCTGTCCACTGCACCCAGCCCCAGGGCAAGCACCCGTCAGCTGGTCAATCAGCCAATCAAATTTGTGAATTCGGTAGTTCCCAGTCCTTGTGAGACACAGCCATATAATAAATAAGATATGTTAGATCTTATAACCACGCTTTTCAAATTTAACTGTCTTCTTAGCACTACAGTCGTAACGCAGTGCACATTCCAAAGATTCATTGATAACTGTAGACACCATACCACTTGATCAACACAAACTGTATTATTGTACCATCACTCTTGGCCTTTGTGAAATCTTAAATTTAATTTTTTTTCCCATGAGTAAAGTAGGGCTGTACTGTAAGTTGTGGACTGGGTTTTTTCCCCATCGATTTATGGTCCAAGCGCGAAGCACACGGGCCATAAATAGAAGGGGGGAAAAAACGAGGATCCATAACTTACAGTATGGACCGAGAAAATGAGGTTAGTAAGATATTTATTATATCTCTACTGGGCGTCTGACGGCTTTGGGAACAATCTGTATTCACACAGAATGGCTTCAAATTTCTGACGCATCTCGAAAGCTAAACCAGTCAATTTGAAATTGTTAGTAGGTTTTAATACACAATTTCAGAAGTAAAAGAAAGTTTTCAACTTTTATGTGGTAAAAATATTGAGAACACTTGGCGATAAATCACGAAACATTTTGGCAACAAAAACAGCTTTAAATTTTAGTGGGCCGTACAGTAGATTACGGCCCGCTAAATTCACCAATCACAGCGCACATACTAACTGAAAGATATAAAAATAATAATTGAAGGGGTGAGTGCGAAACCATGCTAAGTGACGATTTTGTGTGTGTGGTTTTTTTTTCCTCTAAAGTGCCTGAATTTTTTCATGTGGTTTTCAATTTAATAGAAAAACATCACCCTGTATTTTTTTTCCCTGGTTTACTCTTCGTTTTCAAGAAATAACGTGTAATATCCTCTATATATGCAACTATCTGTGCTAAGGCGATACCTTGGATTCTCTTTTCATTTCCATTAATTGTACTCTGTTTGGACCTCTGCTTTGTTATAAAGTTCTACCAGGCATTTCGCATCATAAACTGCTTCTTGAGAAATCATATCACCTACTGCACTCAATTTTGCAATTAACACCTTGTCTTGCAACTGATGCGCACAGTCGAGAACCCTTGTATCTATATTAAAAGTCAAGGCTTCATGAAGTGTTTCCGAAGAACTTCTACAGAAAAAGCAGCTTTTTTCGGGTTTGGAAGTGGTTGTGCCAGAACACGCCCTTGTAAATTTAGAATGTTGAGGGGATCCAGGCTCTTTTTGTCTTTTCTGTTTTTCTGCTCTTTTTAGCTTCATATTACTAAATTTGTTTCTGCAGGATTTGTGCGATTTTGCTTTTCACTGCATAAGCGTTTCTGCAATCCCTTTACCCTCATCCAGCTTTTCAACATTTAAGAGTACTCGCAAGCTTCCAATTTCACTAAATTGAAGAATGTCACTAGCCGAGGTGTGGTAACCTGTTCCACATTCTATATCCCATCTTCAGGAGTTTCCTGGGCATTGAAGGGGTTCTGAGATCGTTTCCTGACACAAAATGCATTTTGTCCACTCCACACTAGTACCATCATCTCGTTCAGCCATCACGGTTATGTGCGACACATTGAAAACAAGGATTATCAGAGGGAACTTTAGATACATCACATAACAGCAAGCTGTATGTGACATACGAATGAAAGTCAAATGATTGGCCTTTTAATAGCGGTGGAATAGACGGTGCTGATTAAACAATTTTATAACAACTTCCCTCAATATATCTTTTTCATGGGTTTCACGTAATAATTTATCGTGAAAACTGTTTTGAATATAAGGGAAGAGTAGCGCTGATTTAAGCTTAAGGCGATCAGAAAATCAAAGGATAAAATTGGTTAGTGAAAAAGACACTGTTACTGCCAAATATTTTATGGTTTTTAATTTCCTTTCTAGCCTTTAAAGTTTCTTTGTATCGATCATAGGATGTCCTTTTTTGTGGTTATTTTTGTGGATGTGTTTGCCCATGTATGGTAAACGAAACAAAGAAATCTATTATGCTTTGTATTAGGCAATATTTCTTCTAACGCATTCAAAAAAACAAGTTCTAGTCAACGTGTCATCGTGTTAAGATCAAACTCTTAGGCTCAACTCAACGCATGTAAAATCCCTCACGCAGACACAGAAGTAAGTTTTTTCATTATTGAATATCTTTTATTGTCTTTGCATTACCAAACGTTTGTTTCTTAAGTTTGTAGTAGTTTTCTAGCTAGCCTAATTGTAGTTTCTACTTCATTATTTGTTTCTTAGTTTTCAAAACCATTTCACCGTTTTCACCGTTTCTCAATCGTTTCTCAACAACGCTTCTTTACGACGCTTCTATACATCGCTTCGATATTTGATTAGTTACGCTTCGCATCATCTATGTACATTGTTTCGCTTCAATAAATGCTGTTTACAATAAACTGTGTCACAAACATTATTCTGGGGAATGTTTGAAATGTGTTTAGAATATCTGTGACGACGAGAGGATACGTGATTCACAAACCGTCCTGTGAGTAACGTTAAGTTCTGTGCTCACATTCGTTTCGAAAATTCTTGGCTAAAGGCCTCTAACGTCTCAGTACACACCAGTTAACATAAACGCCAAGGTATTATTAAAATGCTTGGTTTGTCTGAATTTTAAGGAAAATGGCCGATTCGAATGAACGTGATATGGAAGGAAACAAACGCACGTGGTCGGACAATGGGGCCTTAGAAAACGTCACAAATACACATGGCAATGACAAAACGGAAGATGATGAATTCATATATGCTAATCTAGACTTCGCTAAAATGAAAGAAATACCGCTCAATGAAGATCTTGATAACGACTCAGAACTAGGAGCCTCGAGCGTAAGGTCTGAAAAACTTACCGAGAAGGGCCAAGAAAAAATTCGGCATCTCAAAAACGACCAAATCACCACATTAAGGGCGGTTTCCCACAAACGGACAGAAATGACTGAATTGATGTGTGACGAAAACAATCTGCATCTGGTAAAGAATTAACTCACCGATCTTGACAGATTATGTCAACAATTTCAAGATGCTTATGATAGACATCTTCATGAATTAACTTTACCGGAAGACAAAGAAAGAGCGGCTCTTCATTTCAGTTCAAAAGAAAGTGAAATTTTCGAATACTGGAAACAAGTGGTGGATTGGATTAGAATCTGCAAAGAATGCCTAAGTGATCAATTAGACTGCCTTTCAGATAAATGCTCGGGCTCGCAGCAAACGCATGTGTCACGCAAGTCACACAAGTCACGCTTGTTGATACGCTTGTCTTCTTCGGCCCGGGCACAAGAAAGAGCAAAGGTTGTGGAGTTATTGGCTGAGAAATCCATGTTGAAAAAGAAGCTAGAACTGGAAGTAGCCAAAAAACAACTCAAGCTTGAACTTGAGATTGCAAAAGCGCAAGCAAGAGAAAGGGCTTTTACCAAAATTGAAGAAGAGGAGAGAATTAAAAAAACTTTGAATGACGACAAAACTGAATTTCTTAACCTTCCGGAAATGAAATCCTCTTCTAATGCAAAATGCGCACTTGCTTTGTTGGCAGCCACAACCATGGTTGGCAGACCTCGTGTTAAAACAGAAAGTGAAACGTGCCATGTAGCCTCACCGTTGAATCCAGCATCTGAATTTTACCTTGCCTTCCCTCGCGAAATCAAAACTGAAACAAAAAGAGAAGATAGTGACAAAGCGCCCAGCCAGACAGATGAAGAAATTCTTAAAGTATTTAAATTTGAACACAAACAAATTCAGCAAATGATCACTTCGCAACGACAATTAGCCACTGCTATATCTCTTCCCCAACCAGAAATTCCAAAATTCAATGGGGATCCAATGGAGTTCAAGACTTTCGTCATGGCATTCGATGCACATATACACTCAAAGGTATTAGTAGCGCGGACAGGCTTTATTATCTTGATCAACATCTTGTTGAACAACCAAAGGAGACGATAGGCAGTTGCCTCCACATCGAGCCAGAAGAAGGATACGAAGAAGTGCAAAAACTTCTCGAAAAGGAGTACGGAGACCCATACAAGGTCTCTACTGCCTACATGCAGAAACTCAGCAACTGGCCATTCATTAAGTATGACGATGCTCCAGCCCTAAAGTGCTCCTCCCTCTCTTATTAAATGCAAGAACGCAATGAAAAGCCTCGCACATTTGACTGTTTTGAATCATCCTCCAAACATGCAGACCGTCATGCAGAAATTGCCAACAAACTTGCAAACAAAGTGGCACGAAACCACAGTAAAGGGCAAACGAAAGGATGGAAAAGTTGCAAGCTTCGTAGACTCGACCGAATTTGTGGAGCACGCAGCTGAATCCGCAAACGACCCGATTTACAGCAAAGACGGGCTTAACAGTGCAAGAACAAAGCCCAAATCGTACAACCCCCCAGACGACAGTAAAAAGTTGCCACCTCCTAAACCCAAAAGTTCCAGCTTTGTTACCAACATGGATATAGATGCCAACTCCTCTCCTCCAAACGGGGCCGGGTCTCCCCACCTAAATATCACGGTTGACTAATGCCCTCTGTGTGATAACCCACATGATCTTGAAGACTGTGAAATCTTCAAGAGAAAATCGGTGATGGAGAGAAGAACGACTCTTATGGAAAAATCCTTGTGTTTTGGCTGCTACAGAAGATATCATGTTTCCAAGAACTGCAAGAAGAAGAGAGTGTGTAAGAAATACAAGAAACCACACCCCACCCTACTGCAAGTGGATGGCTTTTCATTTGTGAAAGAAAGCAGGGCTGACGAAAAGCTAAACGGGAAGACTGTTAAAGTCAACAACGCCTGCACGGATATTCCACACAACGACTATAGCAAAGATATTACTTTGCAAGCTATTCTTCCCGTGATAGTTAAGCAGAAGGAGACCAATAAGGCAGTGAAGACCTATGCCTTTTATGACAATGGAAGTGTAGGTTGCTTCCTTACTGAAAGCCTGAAAAACCACTTGGAAGCAGCAGGTACAAAGACAATGCTGCAGTTATGAACTATGCATGGTCACAGCCTCGTTGAAAGCATCATCGTCAAGGACCTGGTTACTGATCTGGACAGCAGAAATTCTATCGAATTACCGCGAGCTTACACAAGAGACGAGATTCCTGTCGGTCATGACCAGATTTCAGCCCCTGAAATTGTCAGTCGCTTGGATCATCTTAAAGAAATTGCCAATGAAATCCCAGCCTACGATTGCGATTTGGACATTGACCTGCTAATAGGAAGTAATTGCCCAGGTGTGCTTGTTCCGCATAGCGTGGTACCAAACAAGGGCAATGGTCCTTTTGCCTTAAGGCTCAATCATGGCTGGATGGTCAGTGGTCCTCTGCAAGTAACAATGGAACCATTAACAAATAAAGTAACTGTAAACAGGATCGCTGTGAGAGAGGTGGAGAACATAAAAGAAATCGTCAGCCCTAAATCACTACTGAAGATGTTTGAGCTTGACTTCAGTGAGAAAGCCTCAAGCAACCTTCCAGAAGAACATTCCCAGGAAGATAAAGATTTCTTACAAAAGTGTCCAACAGTATCCGGCTTACAGCAGGGCATTATGAAATCCCTCCCCTTTCTGGCAGTCTGAAGTGGATCTACCGAACAATCGAGAACAAGCCGTTAAGCGAGTGCTCTGGCAAAGAAAGAAAATGATCCAGAATAACCAGTACCGCAACAATTATGTAGCCTTTATCAACGAAATAATTAACACAGGTTACGCAGAGAAGGTCCCTCAAGAAACTCTAAAGACAGATCCAAGTAAGGTGTGGTACATACCTCATCATGGCGTCTACCATCCTAAAAAACTCAAGAAGATCAGAGTGGTTTTGGACTGCAGCGCCAAGTTTGCTGGACCGTCCCTGAACGACCAACTACTCCAAGGGCCTGATCTTACCATTTCTCTGGTCGGCGTCCTAACTCGTTTCAGACAAGAGCCAGTGGCCTTCATGGGCGATGTCGAAGCCATGTTCTACCAAGTCATTGTTCCCGTAGGGCAACACGACTTCTTACGTTTCCTGTGGTGGCCAAACAGTGACCTGAATGCTCAACTTGTGGAGTATCGAATGACTGTTCACCCCTTTGGAGCTGTGTCTTTGCCAAGTTGCTCCAACTACGCCCTACGAAAGACAGCAGACAATAATGAAGAAGAATATGAAAGTGCTGTTGCAAGTACGATGCGTCACAACAGATCTTAACAATAAGATCTTTCGCTCAGCCTTTATAATTCTTGCTTTTATAGTTTTAAACAGCTTTACAGTGTGTAAGGGGCTGGAAATGTTACCGCCAAATATTTTATAGTTTTTAATTTCCTTTCTAGCCTTTAAAGTTTCTTTGTATTAATCATAGGATGTCCTTTTTTGTGGTTATTTTTGCGGATGTGTTTGCCCATGTACGGTAAACGAAACAAAGAAATCTATTATGCTTTGTATTAGGTACTATTTCTTCTAACGTGTTCAAAAAAACGAGTTGTAGTCAATGTGTCATCGTGTTAAGATCAAACTCTTAGGCTCAACTCAACGCATGTGAAATCCCTGACGCGGACACAGAAGTATGTTTTTTCATTATTGAATATCTTTTATTGTCTTTGCATTACCAAACGTTTGTTTCTTAAGTTTGTAGTAGCTTTCTAATTGTAGTTTCTACTTTGTTATTTGTTTCTTAGTTTTCGAAACCGTTTCACCGTTTTCACCGTTTCTCAATTGTTTCTCAACAACGCTTCTTTACGATGCTTCTATACATCGCTTTGATATTTGATTCGTTATGCTTCGCATCATCTATGTACATCGCTTTGCTTCAATAAATGCTGTTTACAATAAACTGTGTCACGAACATTATTCTGGGTAATGTTTGAAACGCGTTTAGAATATCTGTGACAACAAGAGGATACGTGATTCACAAACCATCCTGTGAGTAACGTTAAGGTCTGCGCTCACAGACACATTGTTTGCTAAATCAGCCAAGCGAATGATGAAATGTAAATTTGATGAATGAAATTAGAAAGTTGCACAGCCAACCACCAAAAAATCACTTGCTTAGAAAAATGAGTAGAGGAGGTTAAGCTTCTACTTTCTCGTATCAAAGAGCAGTTTTAATGTCCAGAAAGCAAACAGAGTACTTTGTATGAAACCTAGGGAGATCTAAAGTTGCTGGAAAGTTGCCTTAGAAGAAAGAGCATGGCAAAGGTAGCCGAAGTTTTTTCTGTGCTGGCGTGATTTTTATACAATCGTAATAATTCAGGTAATAATTCAGACCAACTTTGTGAATTCAAATCTTAAAAGAAAAATCTTACCTTTGTGTGGTACTCCAACCAAGTAGCAATGAGAGCAATAAGCAATAATATTTTCGAAAACTAACTGAGAGATGTGTTCACCTGCCTCAGTCTACACGTGTGTGGGAATAGTAACCTGGCCGATTACGACACTTTGTTGGTTTCCTCATGCACAGAACAAAAAGTTGAACTTTAATGCATTTTCGGTTACAAAGTTAGAAATATATGAATCTTATAAATTGTGGTTTTGAACCAGTTTGCTGGAAAAGGTGAAATATGGATTTTTTTCTTTCCTCTCACTCTGCTTTCTGAAAAACCCATTCAACAGCCGTCTAAATTTGTTTAGCTAGTGGCCTTGTAATGCGAGGAAAAACAATTTAAAAAGAAGTGTGATAAAAAAAACTGGCTGCAAAAGGAAAGATCGTTTTGAATGTAGATGTTCCCATTTAATAACCCGTGAATACCTAGTACAATTTCTATTTTCAGTAACAGCCTATTTTTTGTTATGTTAATTACTTGAATCCCAATGTTTAGCGCAGCGTTACAGCCCTAAATTGACAACGCTGGAAGAAAATATTATCATTGTAGTGGTCTTATTTCTTTGTCTATTCTGAAATGCATTTCACTCTAAACCATCCATCAATATCAGCGCAGTATCGCTGTGTCAAAATCTTATCAGTTATGTCACAATACTGTGCGTGCAGTCATGTGACCTGTCACATTATCAACTGAAACGACTCCACGATCAAAGAATAGCAGATATATTGAATAATTTTCCACTTTTGTAGGACAGTTGCTCTTTTTATGCAGGACTGTGGCTACTACATGAGAAACAAAATCCCAGCCTTGTTTCCATGCTAGAATTTCAGTTAGCCACCTTAAACCCGCTAAAACTGTAATTATGGGATACTTCCCTGGTGGGTCCATAGCTAATATTGTTCAGTAGGTATGTCCTTATCTATGTGGCAAATTTGGTGCTTTTACCATAAATCTCACAATTCTGTCATATTTTCCACCAATCTGCTGGACTGGGGGAGGGGAATATTTTGCAACATTCTAATCGAGGGCCCTGCCAATACAGGCAAGACATTTTTACTTAATCCGTTCAATACTGTTTACAGTCCTTCACTAATCCCGCCACATCCACTTTCACCTGGATCAGTGCAGACAAGGCAAAGGTCATGGAGCCCAAATTGCCCGCAGAACTTGAGGAGAAAAATAATCGTAGCTAGCGAAGGAAACTATTCGAACGAATGCTCCAGTTGCAAAAACATGATGAACGAGGGCAGGCAGCTGAGAAATACCGTAAAGACGAAAAGGGAAAAGTTCAAGAAGAGAGAAGCACTAAGAGCGGCTCAACTGAAACTGAAAGGTATGTTTAGCATCCAGACGAATGATTATGGATCTTCATGTATTTCCTGCCATTTTAAAATATGGTGTGGGATGCAATGATTGTTTCCTTTAGAACCTCCATCGCCTCAGTGTGAAATGACTGGTGGTGAAGTATTTCATTTTAGTCCCCAATTAGTGTGTAATTTTTGTGGATGTTTTTATTTGTCGGTTTTTATGGGTGTGTTTTGATGTTCATTTTGTATCTTTGTTTCAGGGTCTCCATGAGGGGCACAAATCTTCGCACGAAACCCAAACATATTTATTTTTTTTGTCACAATTGTTGTTGCTGTTTAGATTTTGCCACAGCTGCAAGCATGATAATCCAATAGTGGACATAGACCAGGTTGGAACAGAAGCAGTTGTGACAACCAACTGCTCAAATCTCAAATGCCCAAACCAAGGCATACATGGCACAGCCAGCCGATGATACCTGGAACGAACCTGCCAGCTGCAATTCTGCTAGCTGGAGGGTCAGCATCAAAAGTAGTCACTATCTTTTCTTGTATGGGTCTTGGCCGCATATCACTTAACACATTCTTCAAATATCAAGGGGTAGGTAAATTCACAAAAAAAACTAAAAAAAATTACTATTGAAAAATTATTATTAATAGACAATTTTGGCTATTTTCTTTTTGAACAAGCTATTTCCAACAATTCAACTATAATGACAGACATACAAGAAAAAGATGCCGGACAAGATAAAAAGCATCAGAGAGGGGATCATCATAGCAGGTGACGGTCGCCATGATAGTATCGGACACTCTGGAAAGTTTGGTGCCTACACCATTTTTAGTGCAGAGTGCACTATTGGGATGGTTATGGGAGCTGCCTGCCGCTAAGGAACTAAGGTGCTATGGTGCTATTGCCCTATGGCGCTAAGGTGTAAACTTTAATGTTTGTTTAATTAATTAATTTCAATTAATTAATTAGTCTAGAGGCAAGGAAGTAGTGGAGGTGGCATGGGAAAGGTACATGTGTACTCTACATAAAACACATTCCATCGCCATCACTTAAGTTTGAACATTGCAAAGCTATATTTGTTTCAGGTAACCCCTTGCTCTCCTTGTGGTACCATTCTCCTTAGAACAAAACTAATTTGCTCTAAACCCATGTGTAGATTAGTTAGCGTTCATGGCTTCTATATTAGGTGAAGGATACATTGCATACGGAATCACGCACAACTGTTGAGTGGTTTCCCTTATGGTGGAACTAAACATGTAAGACGCACGCATCATTAGTGTTATACACTATCTTTCCACGCAGGATTTTATGTCATGCCATGTGACCAAGGATGGCGGTTATTTTTCAGGTAGCGTCAATTGTCCCTTTTTATTGCAAAAGTGAAACACTCTGGCTGCGTAGCTTATAGAATTACAAAAAGGTCGGTTCAACAAATATCATCAGCTGTTTTCAATCTACAATAGTGTGCTTGTCAGGGTTCTAATGTATTGCTTCTCCTTAGCGGCTTGTTTATTTCTTGCCTTAATTGTGTCTGTAAGAGACAGACCAAATTGCCCAAATCCCCAAATTGCAAATTTGTAACAAAAGAGACCAGGAAAATGCTCAAATATTGCTGCAGACTCCGTGGCACCTAATGAAAGTGCAAATTAATTTAATCCGTCTTTGAGGAGACTCGTTCATATCGGCCAAGTAGTGCTGTTTATCTTCAATACTTTTCGTTGAAATGCTTCTCAGCCATCAATATTGTTTTGTGTTAATTTTGAATTGTTTTACTGTTAACAACAAAGGTAGCAGCAGAAAAAGAAAGTGGTATCCGTGACTGACAATTAAATTAGTTCTTATTCATTGGTAAAAATTTGCATTTTTAGTAAAACAACATTGTTTCTGTTCCGTTTCTTCATCACTACATCAGATATTTAACTTTCTTTCACTTATCTCCAAAAAAACAAGGACATCTTCCGTATGTTTTGGAGAAAACAAGGGTTTCATATTACATGCCTTTGCGAGGAAAACAAAAGTATCAAGTTACAAAGTTGGCGTGAAGAGCTAAATTGTCACGTTTGCTGCTTCAACGTATTATTGAATTTAAAATGAACGAAAATCAACGTAAACCACCAGTAGTAATTAATTTGTGCATAGTTTTTAGACCTTGAATGAAAATACAACCTTGAAACATACACACTGCAAAGGGGAAAAGCCCTAGCAGACTACCAAGGTAGACACAAACCGGAAGTGAACCGAGCAGGGGTGAGTACTTATGGGACTACTGTGCCAGAGCTATCAATTGCGCTCTGCACTATCTGAGATTGTCTCACTAGTTTCTGCACCCACGGCACGAAAAATTGGATTTACTCTAAATTTGATCCAGATCAAAGTCGAGGTCAAATATGATCATAGCTTTGATCCAAACTTTGATGCGCGTCAAATGTGTGTCAAAACTGTCATGGCTTTGCCGATACCTTTGATCCTTGTCAAAGAAGAGGGCAAAGGTGATCTTAACTTTGACTCCACCTTTGACGCATGTCAAAGGAGGAATCAAATATATTATGGATTTGCCATACATTTGATCCCTGTCAAAGGCGAGGTTAAACATGTCAATAGCTTTGACTACAGTTTTGACGCACGTTAAAGGCGTTCAAAGGCACCACGGCTTTGCATACCTTTGATCTCTTATGTCAAAGGCGTTCAAAGGCGCGATGGCTTTGTACACCGTTGAAATCCTTGTTAAAGGTGTGATCAAATATGTTTATCGGGTTGATTTTGTTTAAGGTGTCTATCAAAGTCAAAATCTACTGACGAAATATAATATACTAATTGCTTTTTGGTCACTACTGTTTGATTGTTAAAATAATATATCTCCAGATACATAAGCTTTAAAAATTCGTTGTTTTTAGCGCAATTTTTGTGTTTGTGTGCGAGCCTGAATAAATGAAGTCAAAATTGTAATATTGTTATCTCTCTTGATATTACAGGGTTCATACCCTTTTTCAGAAACAAATTTCCAGGACTTTTCCAAGGCTCAGATTGATTTTTCCAGGACTCTAAAATTCACATTAACCCTTTCACTCCCAAGATCTCAATGCTAATTCTCCATACTGTCTGTCGTATTTTTCAAATTTTTTACTTGTGTTCAGTTTAACAGATTTCCAGAACTTTCCAGGACCAGTAGCCTTTTTCTAGGACTTTCCAGTCCTGGAAAATGCCACAACAAAATTCCAGGACTTTCCAGGTTTTCCAGGACCCGTACGAACCCTGTGATAAGCCTAGGTGCTTCTGAGGAAAACAATGGCAACATTCGGGCTTCTTCAACACTAAGAATATCAATACTCAGAATAAAATTTACAAACAGTGAAAAAGTCTTAAATAAGTTACAAAACAATAGCATACAAAGAGAACAAAGAAATAAAAAAATATTTCACATTAGATTACATAAGAATTACGTAATAATAAAAATAGCAAAACGCCCACTAAAAAGCAAATAAAATAAAATAAAATACAGCAACAAGATGGTGTTAATTGTAGCGAATCCTATTCCTGGAATTAAACTCGCACCTTTTGTTGAGTCCATGACAGGCAATTTCAAAAAATGGAATGCAATCCAAATGCAGGTTATATTATTTGTAGCTTTTCCTAAGATTGGGTGTAGTCAAACATTATCCAGAATACTGGCAAGAGCTAAACACACAGACTAAATTTTAATTCAACGCCTTATTAAATAAAGGAACTCTAGATACCAATGCCTCATGCATTAATAAGGTATCCAATAACGAATTCTTAAATATGACCACATGGCCAACATTAATAACAAAGTGAAGTGTTAAATGACTAAATGTCCAACAACAAAATATTCAATGTCAGTGTCCACTGATATAGCAAGGTGTGTATTAATTACAAAACTGTTCAGTGATAATATAATGTCTACTAAAAACAACTCCTTTAAGTTGATTCCATAACCAAAAAAAACTAATTATACTTTAAAAGCCCTATTTACAGCAAATAAATAGCGAAGCAGATAATGCCTCACAAAAACTATTTCCTTAGATAACAATCAATTAAAGGCCACCTATTTAACAGAAAGACTAAAGCTTAAAGATGACCATAAATTTATATAACATTGAAGTCGTCAATTTCTCAGTTGCAATTTCAGTTGTATTTACTATCTTTACATGCCAAACGTGCACGGTTTTATTTGCCGATCCCGTTAAACGGAAATCATCTAGCTACTTTAATGATGCTCCTGCACTGTAAAAAAATAAATTTTACGCGAGCAATCTCTCTCTTTCCAATCTCCACATGCGACTAATGATTTTCAACAATTCACTGACCATTTACCCGGTACAATAAAGCAATTTTCGATTGAGTCCCGTGAAACCTCTACCAAAGTAATCTCTCTAGCCAGTCACAAAGAGACAGAGAAATAGTAACCCCTGCTGATTTTTCGCGATACGTACGTACCCCGCATAGTATAACATCTTCTCTGTGCTATCCTTAATTAATTAGAACACGCGTTACAGGAAATGTTCCTTCCATATACCTTACTCATTAAATAATGGCTTTTGCGTTTTGGCTAGAAGATCAGGTTAACAAACACGGAAAGTAAATAACACTGTGTTAAAAAATTTGAATAATGACCATGTTGAAATATGTCTCTATCTTTCTTTTTGCTTTCAGGTTTTCTTTTTCTTTTTTTTTCAACTTTTTGCTCAAACAATAATATGGACCTTTCTTGTGTTATGGCGTGACATTTAGTGTTGTTCAATTCTTTCCTTATCTACACACATTTACACACATTTCAAGACCTGACGGTGAGGCTATTTGCATAGCTTGTGATCTCCCATACGAATGTCTCTTGATGACCCTAAGGCCAGACCGGAGAACATCTAGCCCAGCATAGCGGCTATTTATGAATACACTCATATAGCAAACCTTATTTTTCCTGATATGACGGACTCTTGATTTTCACTGTTACAGATAAAAGTGCTTAAACTGTATTGTACAAATTCTTGTTCTTAGGCATTCTTGTTTGGATTAAAAATATAACTCAAACAATGGGATAAACATGGTAAACCAAAATATCTATTTAGCCAACATACATCTTCAGAAGGAACCGTAACAATTTTTGACAACTATATATACCGTTGTAAGTTATTATTAAAATGCGTTTGTCAAGCTCCGACGGCCTAAGAACAAGAGTCTGAATGATACAGTTTAAAACGCTCTTATCCGTAACAGCGAAAATAAATAGTGTGCGCTATAATTTTAAATTTACAAGTGCTTTAACTCTGAATGGTTTTTAAACTAACCACGGCAATCATCCTAAACGAACGAGATTTTCCTTGAGATAGGACAAACCACAAGAACGTTTTCTCCTTTGACCTTCTGGAATGCAGGCACAAATTTAGATTTAATCCTCTGCACTGGAAGGAATGAAGCTGGCCCTAGTTGCTCAAACTGATCTTTGCAACACACCTTCAACGGCTGACCAAAATAACACTGCTCCGGGTGACTTTCGTACCACATAACATAAGCGAGAAGAAAACATCGGTATTCGCCACCAATGCAGACATTCTGTCGTATGTAGAACTTCACGCAACCTGCTCTTGGTTCCGATGTGCTAATATCAATTCGCCCACCTGCGGAAACCCATGATGCCAAAATGTAAGATGAACGAAGTGACCTGGAATCCGAAGAGCCATATCGCTCGCCACCAATTTCTACAGAGGAAAACCTTTCAAAATTTCCAAAGACACTTTCTTCCTGGACATCTGGGCACAAATACTTGTACATCTGCCAGAGGTATGGAACTTCGTGCTCCTCTAGACAATCCAGGCATGATGGTGGTAGACATCGATAGAGCGAAACTTCATTCCACAGATGGGTTCTTTGCACTGGACCATTGCACAGCGAAGCAAGCGCACGGAACAACTGTACAGGTTCAACTTCAATTTCTCCCAGTGTTCCTGTCTGACCAGCTGTTTGAAAAAGAGACTCGAAATCGCTGCGAAAGGAATCAGGAAAGGAAATCTCTTGAACAGATTGGTCACGAAGAAATTTCCTCATCAGCTGCAGCTCAATCGAGCGATTATTTGTTTGAAAACCTCCCATGCCATTGTACCTTTCGAAAGAGAACAGCCAGAATGCGTACACAGGACCAAAGTCCAGCACACATTCACAAAGGTGAGTGTGCATGTGCATGTTGGGTGTCACTCGTTCTGCACCGTACAGTCTTTCAAACTGAACACAAAATGTCTTTAAAAGGGAATCAGCTTTCAATGTGTCACTGATGGTAATGAATGGGCTGCAAAGTATGGAGCATGCAAGAACAAAAGCTCTCCACACTTCAAGATGATCCTCTGGAAGTTCTCCTTTAAGAGCGTAAAGTGACATGACCAAAGTCCAGGTCTTCCACTGATCGGCCGTAAAACCTCCGAAACTAAATGCAATTTTGTTTGGCAAACGGCCAAGACTCGCTGGAAAACGCACTTCGTCAACCTTCTGTTGAATTTTTTTCAATTGGGCCTCTGAAAGTAACGGCTTAGCCCCGTCAAGCCAGACATTTTGCATGATGCGCTTTGCACTGCTCATAAAAAGATTGTGCATAGGGTCGACAACTGTGAATCGCACACAATCAAAGTAGGGCAGGCACATTAGTTCAGTAAATCGTGTTCCGTATTTACTTTCAATAGACTGTTTATCTTTCATAGTTTCTTGATTAAGTGCTTCTTGTGCCTCTTTTCTGTGTTCTGCATTTGTTCTCTTTTCACACGTATCAAATCCACCATAGTTCCGTTTATCACCAAAGCCACCTTCGAATGTTTTTTTGCATTTGCTACATCCTTTCCTGGCTGCAAAGCTGAGGAAACCGCTGACCTGTTTTAGAGAGAGAAACAAATTATATAAATTTTATTATCACTAATTTAATCAAGTAGAAGCAACTATTATTGATCGAGTTTGTATTGGACATGAAACAGTGCATCTTTTGCCCTTAAATTTAAGTCTAAATGTTAACAAATAAATTATAGAAATTCGCGTGATGTCGCACTGTGTACATGTGACGATAACCTCACGTGAAAAAGTTGGGCTGTGCATTAGAATAAAAGTATATTGACGTAAATAAATTTTAGGTAAGTGTTTGGATAGATCTTTTGTTTATGTCACTTGGCTGGAAGAGTTAGCGTTTTCCTGTGTTGGCTCACCTTTAGAGGAATATATGTATTTCTACCATGCCATTGAAAATAGGCTACAATGTACTTATTTGACAGTGTTGGCCAATGTTCTTATTTTCTGTGCACGGTACAAGTGGGTCGTTTGCTTAGTATGCAGAGAGTACGCAAATTAATCTGCCTCAAAGAAACGGCACTCACTGGGATTGCTTAATTCTTCTTAAGGTAAATATAATAATTTGGATAAGGAGGAATCAGCAATTACAGAGAAATTCAATGAAATCTTCTGACTCCCGTACGAATAGCAAATACAAGTCGCCATACGGGTGCCGTACGAATAGCCACTGCGAACTTAATTTGCCGAACTTTATTTAGTTTAAACCAAATCACATGAAAATGTCAGTGATTTTCCGGCAAAGGGAAAACTGCTTATAAAATACGTTATAATAATTTATGCATTAGGTTAGGCTCATGAAAAGTTCGACGTCTGAATCAAAGCCGTTCCAAAGCCGAAATTCCCGGCTGAGCTAGGCGGGAAGAACGGCTGGGCCGTTCCAAATTCGAATAGCCGTTCTTAATTGATTCAAACGCCGAACTTTTCATGTACTTAATTCAACGTATTTGGTTCGGCTCATGGAAAGTTCGGCGTCTGAACTGGGCCTAATTATAAGTCGCAACTAAATTAAAGTAATGTTAGTATTGTAAGTAATGGTAGTTAGTATTGTAAATAATGTGTGTATTCCAATAAAAATTTGTTCTTTGGAGAAAAAAAAAGTTTAAGGGGACAAAACAATATTGCATGCTATAATCTAAATGATTGCCTGACATCATTTAACCATTCACAATTACCTGAAAAGCACGCAAAGAAACACAATACCTCAGTCCCTAACATTGTACAGTTTACAATTCTTTAATGTCTATTTGCGGATACCTGATCATCAGGTCAACTCATCAAGTAGTGTCAAACACCCGAAAGCTTCAACTTAATACTACTGAAAATGCACACCAAAAGGAAATACTTCAAAAAGCTGCGGCAACCTTCTTCCTATTCAAACCAACGTTGGCTTGGAAAGCTAGAGCTATGACACGACATTTATCTTCCAAAAGCTTGCCGAATTCCTAGTATGAATCACTCCATGTGGCTGATATTGGGATGGTAATGGTTCATGCACTAGTTGCATGAGCTGAATGACCGAGGAAAAAACCGGTGCTGGCCAGCCTGTCAGGAAACTCTCCTTTGAAGGAAACGCAGAACGAACAAGCCATTATCGCGGTGCGATGGTAGTATTTCAGTTGATGGTGTTGTTTCCTGGAGGTTGCACCGCTTGTAAACTGGAATACCCTGCGCTAACTTTAAACTCTCATCCACAAAGTTGGGCTCAAGAGGGATCGTAAGTCAAACTTTTAGCATTTGAGACCAGTGCAGTTGTTGCCTCCGGCTGAACGCATACTTTCGTTCAACTAGGATATTTTAGCCGGCCCTCCAAATCGAAAACAGCCACGCTGCTCTGGGAACTAATTAATCGTAAGCAAACCGCCAGCCATGGTGGAATTGACGATCTTTCTTTTTCGCTCCTTGATCGAGTGAATATAATTGTCACAGGGTACCTTTTTCCCGTTGAGTCTGAGAAGCGATGGCTTTCGATCGACTCCAAGCCGCTTTTCGTGCTTTCAGCATAGTACGCAAACTTGTCAAATTCGATTCTAAAGCAAGCTTGAACTGCTGAAGTGAAAACATGTCACATGTGTGTGTGTACATTACGGCTGCAGTCTCCACCCACCTCGATCCTCTTTATCAGCGAATATATATATAGAAGTTCCGAAGACCTTGAAATTGTCAAAACCCCACCTTAATATATTTTGGCCCGGGACTTGCGCATGATCTGAGAAGAGGAGGGACGAATACCACTGGCAGTTATGAGATTTTACTAACAGGGTTGCGACTTACTCCTTGATAACACTGGTGAAACTAGCTTTCACTGTAAATAATGAATAATAAGCTAGGAAAAATGTAACTTCGCTAACAATATAAAAAGAGGAGTTTAGACTCCACAGCCACTAGATGTTGGTAACTCTATTCTATAAACACATGGAATATCTGAGCTCTAATTTAATCACCGCAGGCGACTTTTGTTGAAACAACTGAACGAGTACATTTGCAAGTTGGAGAAAATCAATTATAAGTAAACGCATCTTCATGAGCCATGAGCGCTGGCGGCGATGAATGACTGGGTTAACACCGCCCCTTACTCGACCTTGATAATACAGCGAAAGAAAATCAAGTCGAGTATAGTCAACTTCTCACCTATAAATATAAATAATAAAATTTGGCATCACTCTTCCAAAAAGGAAGGTAATCTGGCTACTAGTGTACATGTAAATGTGTACTGACAGATTGCCCTTTCTTTCTTCACCCGATTTTTCGTTACACTTGTGTTCCTGTGTTTCTTTCAAAATTCGAGTTTTGTGGTCATTGTGTAGTAGTAACAAACTAAACTGAAAAAGTGCTGAAAAATACTTGAAACTGGCAGTTCAGATTTCTCTTGTCAACTACAATTTTGAATGACCACGTGTTTGCTTAATTTAATTTGTGATCCGTAAGAGGAGAGACGATAAAAGAGATCGGACGTGCCTACCTTTCTAGCCGCTGGCAAATCCGAGGCGACACAAAGAAGAACTCCCTTCACAATTTCACTGCCAACGAGCCAACCTTCCCATAACACAAGGAGTTCGTCCACCAAGGGGCTAAGGTAGGTATTAATATTGCCAGATGGTTCATGAGGTCCTGGGATGACGCCGACAAGTATAACGTTTTCAATTTTGAACCGTTCATTTCTGGGCAAGTTCATCACAACGAGATAAATCACACCAACACTGTACCTTGCCAACTTGAAGGGCTGGAACCAGTCTACGTTAAGCATTAAAGCAAGAGACCTCTCTCCGGCGAGTAAAGGCTCCCCATCTACAAACAAAAACTCACACCATACTCTCCCATCAACAACGTCCGCAAGGATTTCCGACACCGAATTTAATTCCCGTCCTGTTTTCCATAAATTACACTTACTCCAAAAGTCCTTTCTGCATAGAAAACTCTTTAAGGTATCCAAAATTTTCATGTAACTATAAACTTTATGGGGGTAAAGTCGTATCGAACCATCTTTCAGTCATACTTCTTTCAAAAGATGTCCCCCATTTAACTCTCCACAGGTGGCGCGAAATCTTCGATGTCGGTGGTTCGGGAAGGGGCGATGTGAGCACTTCTTTGGAATTCGTCGCCGGCCAATGGTAACAAAACAGTCAGAGAAATCATAAAGAGAGTGGCAGTTCGGACAAACAACGTACTTCATAAACCTGTCTCGGTCTAGCCCAAGTCTCTTCCTAATAAAATAAACAGAGGTAGGCAAAAACATAACAACACCTCCAAACCAAGGGGCATGACGTTGGCATACGGTAAATAAAGTGTTCAAGAATCTCAGCATGAGTTCTAACGCACTATCTGATATTTGGAACTGGGCAATCCAAAACAATAGAAACAAACATATCCACTTCACCAGAGCCAGCTGGACAGAAAATCTGCCTTCATCTTCTGCTTCGACTGAAAGTGACGTGGCCGGTCGCCGTCCGTCTAAATCCTCGTCGTTAAAATCAGTCACGATATCTTCTCTAGCATCCTCCCAGAACTCTAGCGTACTTCTAGCTTTTTCCGTGTCCACCTCCATGTAATCGATTTCTTCTGCTGCTGCTTCGTTGTCAAATTCGAAGCCTGCAAACCCAGAGGCACAGTCGTACATTTCACCGTCCTCATGACGACGATTTGGAACTGTATTTTGGTCGGATTCCTCGTCCGAGGAAGAATACTCCTCCCATGAACCTGTCTTCTCGTTCAAATGTAACTCTTTATGCCTTCTGTATGTTCGTGGAGCAACAAATTCTCCACAATGAGGACAGAGAACCTCGTTCATTTCCATTTTAAGCAGATTATCAACTGTTAACGGATCGCGGAACTGAAAATGCACGTGAACTTTAAAAAAATCTATTTAAACATAACGTTTACTCACAGTCCTCTATAAAAGGTCCTCATTCCTAAATATGGGTTAAGACACAAATGTTCCCGTATATTCCTTTTATGGAAGACAGCTATTAAAACGCGGGAAAACTAATCTTTTCTGTCTGAGAAAACCTTCAAAACTTCTCCATTGTGGACAAACAGACCTTTTTTCCCCTTTGTGATTATGACTCTGGACCCAAGAAGGCAAATGGCATCTCAGAGGGCAAATCCTCTTCGTTCTACATCAGAATTGCAAAGTGAGGATCCAGAAGGGGATAGCGGAGTCGGAGCTTTGTTAGCAATAATAGCACGACAAAACGAAGATATTTTAAGTAAGTTAACAGCTCCCCAAGACAGAGGGGAAGAAGTCAACAACTCAAGAAAACATGTGCCTAAAAAACTGGAGGTAAGTTTTGAGTTATTTTGCTTTGAATGAACCTCTTTCATCTTATATCATCTGAACAAAAGACCGCAAGCTCAAGTTTACATGTACGGCGAGAACCTGTCCAGCACGGTGCACCACTTCGACAAAACTGAAGCTGGAGCGTTAAGCTTGGTTTAATGAATTAAATAGTTCATCTCAATGACGAAAAGTTAAAAGGTCTTCTCTTATGTTAACGGTCTTCCTAATACATGTAGACCTATTCAGATTCTGGGGAAGGAGTTCAATATAAAAATTTTGTAACCAAAATTTCATTCATTAGTTGATCCCATGATACAACTTTAGAGATTTGAGGATCAATTTAGTACTTCCCCTGAGTTGGGAAGTCAAAGAAGTAAAGAAATATCACGCAGGTTTCTCATGTATCAGAACCACTGCAGTATGCTTTCATCTTCCACAACACAAAGCCATAATTCTCATTATAAAGGTGTCTGTAATAAAAGTTAAGTATCTCACGGAGAGATAAAGTGCATTGGTGATGTTGAAGATACTGCTGATGCTGGCTAACGGCGAGGATGGTGACCAGGTATATTTGGGAATTTTTAGAAGAGGTCAGGCAGTCAAAAAAGAGTATAGCATGCACGATTAACTTAAATTCAATTCGGCTGAGAGGCAGTGTGAGACATGTTTTACAACGTGGTTAACTATTTAATTTTACTAACCTAATGTAATAATATACATGAAAAAATTACTCGATTCTGATTGGCTGAAAGCAGTGCAGTTCAAGTGTAACACCACTCCAAAAAGTGTAACACCAGTGCAAATTACACATCGCAATTCTGAGTTATGATTGGCTGAAAGACCA